>NW_011889118.1:944078-977786 GCF_000151845.1 Pteropus vampyrus
GTATCATATGGTAGGATTACCAATCCCCCCACCCCATGATACCCATGGCCTAACCCTCACATCTGTGAATGTGTTACCCTGTATGGCAAAAGGGACTTTGCAGATAAGATTAAGAATCTTGAGATGGAGAGATTATCCTGGATTATCCAGATGGTCCCAATGATGGAATCACAAGTGTCCCAATAAGAGGGAGATGCTACTTCAGAAGTAGGAGATGTGAGGACAAGAATAAGCAAGAAGTTAAAGTGATATAAGGAAAGGGTTAATAGCTAAGTAATGCAGATGGCCCCTAGAATCCAGAAAAGGCAAGAAAATGGATTCTTCTCTAAGGAGCTTCTAGAAGGAACCAGCCCTGCAGTCACCTTGACTTTAGCCCTGAGAAGCTGATTTCAGACTCCTGGCCTCTAGAACTATAAGAGAATAAATACATGTTTTTTAACACACCAAGTTTATGGTAATTTGTTACAACAGCCATAAGAAACTAATATACCCATAATTTTTACTATTTCCACCGCTAGTCATTTATTTGTATAGATTGAAATTTCTATCTGGTATTATACTCCTTTTGTCCGAATAACTTAACATTTAACATATCTTGCAGTGCAGATCCACTGGCAATACTCTGTTTTTGTTTCTCTGAAAATGTCTTTATTTCTTCTTTATATTTGGGTACAGAGAGTTCTAAGTTTACTGTTTTTTTCCCCCTTTTGGTATTTTAAAGCTGTCACTCCATTATCTTCAGGACTCAATGTTTTCTGATGAGACGTTTGCTGTCACTCTTATATTTAGTCCTCTGTACATAATGTTTCTTTTTTTGGCTGGTTGCCTTGATGTTTTCCTTATGAGATTTCAGCAATTTGAGTATTATGGGCCTATATGTTTTTCTATATGTGCCTCTATGCTTCTTGAATCTGTGATGTTTTATCTCGCATTAATTTTGGAAAAGTCTCAGCAATTCTCTTCAAACATCTTTTCTCTCCTGTTCTCTCTCCTTCTGTCCCCTCTCCACCTCTTCCCTCTGCCCCTTATCTCTCCCCTTCTCCCTTTTCCTCTGTCTTCCTCTCTTCCTCCCTGGGGCTCCAATTATGTATACTTTAGATAGTTGGATATCATCCCATAGCTCTCAGTTCTCTTTCACTCTTTCTTCATATTTCCATTTTCATAATTTCTATTTACCTGATTTCCATTTTTACTTATTTTCTCTGCTATATCCAGTCAAATTATTCATCTTTAATGTTTTTATTTTTAGCATTTCTGTTTTTCCCTTTATAGTTTCCAACTTTTTACTAAAATAGCTTATCTGTTCAACATGTTGTCTACTTTTTCAACTAAATCTTTTAAAATGTTTAACTAGTCTTTGATAGTTCTGACATCTGGATGGGCCATCCCTTAGTTGTCTTCTGTTGACAATGTTCTCTTTTGATAATGAGTCATTTCTTGTTCCTTTTTTGTATCTCAATTTTTTAATTTCATGCTGGACCTTGTGTATAACAAAATAATAGAAACTGAGGTAGATAGTATCTATGCCTGGAAATGCGCATGCCTTTTATTCTATCAGGTCATTAGTATGAAGTGCTGAACCAACCTAGTGATGAGTCGAGCAGTGGGCTGCTGCCACCATGGACTAGTATGAGGCCTTATCAGTGTTCTTGCTCCAGACTTAGCTTTCAGGAGGCCCTGCTGCCTCTTCCTCCTGTGCCTGCATGAATGAGATTTGGGGGTTGTGGGGATTGGAATCTTTGCAGTCTTACCTCTTAGCCTGCCTCCCGTGGTAGGCTGCTGTTGTTACTTGGTGCAGGCTCATGGAAGGGGCAGGGGGATTTCTTGAGATTTCTCTCTCCTTTTGTTACAGCCTCAGTCTTGGGTAAGCCTTGTGTGCCTTAGCCTCATGGGTGGGGCTTTTTCAAATGTCCTTGGTCAGTGCAGGTAATGATGGGAAATTATTTTCCACCTCGGTGCACTGAGCATGTGGGATTGATCTGAACTTTGTTGCAAAAGAACCCTCCAAAAGCTACTGGCATTTCTTTGGTAAAACTTTAGCACTCTACAGAGTTACAGCTGTAGACTGTAGCTCTGACCCCATACCCTGCTGAGAAATCCTCTAGTGCATACCATGACCCTAAAATCAAAGACTTTGAGCTCTACAGTCTCCAGCCTCTCACCAGGACTTTTCATCAGTTATTTAAGTCCTCCTCTCAGCCCCAGACCATCAGTTTTGAAGGCAGATGTCTTGTTCTCTGTGTATTGCTAGAGACGAAATGATGCCTGCCGCATGGTAGAGACTCAGCAACTATCTTCAATGGATGAGGAATGAGCACAAGCCTGAAAAGCCCTTACCTCCCCTAATTTCCAGCAGATGGACACCTGCCTAGCCTCCAAGTTCATGCACAGATATTGCAGAGAAGCCTTTCTTGGGACTCCCCAGATCTGAGGAGGGGCCTCTCCTCTGTGCTCCCTGCCCTGCGCTTGTCAGTCCTAGCACAGATCTTGCAGTATTAATATAATTGCTTGTACTTCTGCTCCCTCCTCCCAGGTACTCAGGGCAGGGACATACCAGGCAGGCCTGCCCCACCCAGCCCTGGGCCGGCCATTTGGTGAGCCTGCAGGAGACCTTTGCTGCACCAGTGTGGCTGCCCCAGCTTTGGGATGATTCTGCATGTGCATGCTGAGTTTTAAAAATTCAAGGCCTCTTTTCTGTTTTAGGAAAAGTAAATCATCACATTCCCTTCCATGGATATGAGGACTTGGCCTAGAAGCATGTGGTGCATCCTGCGGGGCTGGAGGCGAGGGCACCTGAGCCCATGGGGAGCCCTGAGGGGTCAGCGGGGGCCCCCAGGCATCCGTGCTGTAGCCAATAAGGCCTTCAGGAGTGGGGATGAATACAGTCATGTGGTAGTGGGTGCAGGCTCCGCGGGCTGTGTGCTGGCCCGGCGGCTCACAGAGGACACTGATAAACGTGTGTTGCTGTTGGAGGCCGGGCCCAAGGACATGTATGCAGGAAGCAAGCGGCTCTCGTGGATGATCCACATGCCCGCAGCCCTCGTGGCCAACCTGTGCAACAGCAGGTACAACTGGTACTACCACACAGAACCGCAGGCAGGCCTGGACGGCCGTGTGCTGTACTGGCCGCGCGGCCGGGTGTGGGGAGGCTCCTCGTCCCTCAATGCCATGGTCTACGTCCGCGGGCATGCTGAAGACTACAACCGCTGGCACCGGGAAGGCGCCACAGGGTGGGACTATGCACACTGCCTGCCCTACTTCCGCAAGGCACAGTGCCACGAGCTGGGCGCCAACAGGTACCGAGGCGGCGAAGGCCCACTGTACGTGTCGCGGGGCAGGACCAACCACCAGCTGCACCGAGCGTTCTTGGAGGCTGCACAGCAGGCCGGCTATCCCCTCACTGAGGACATGAACGGCTTCCAGCAGGAAGGCTTCGGCTGGATGGACATGACCATCCACGAAGGTAGCGTGAGACTCCCATCCCCATATCCCTGGTTCCTTCTTTTAAGAAAAAAAATCAGCCCCATCCCTCGTACTCCTGTCATGGTCAGTAAGTGTGGACAAACGGGCTGGTATGAAGTACAGGGGATGTGACATATTGCACCCCCTCTGGGCCACAGAATACAACCCCTAGGCAATGAGAAATGACTTGGGACTGGGGATACCTGGGCATTCTCTGGGCCTCTGGCTTTGGATAATGGAAAGTCAGCTTTCTGGCCAAGCAGCCCAAAGTCCACTAAAGACTTACAGATGGGGAAATTGAGGCACAGAACATCCATAAGACCTAAAGTCGATATGGATTTCAGTTGGGTCTTCCGGTCTCAGCCTTACTTTGAAGGCAGGGCTTACGTGGTCAGGGGCAGGGCAGATTCCTTCCTTCTCCAGCCCCTTCCCACTTCTCCCTGTGCAAGTGCCAGGGGAAAGTAGGGGCTGTGTCTGATCTTGCTCTGTCCTGCAGGCAAGCGCTGGAGTGCGGCCTGCGCGTACCTGCACCCGGCACTGAGTCGTCCCAACCTCACAGCCGAGGCCCAGACATTTGTGAAAAGGGTGCTGTTTGAAGGCACCCGCGCAGTGGGCGTGGAGTATATCAAGAATGGCCAGAACTACAGGGTAAGTCAGTTACCACCAGGCGGTTCAGATGGCAGGGAGTGGGCAGTAGTCATGCTCTTATCTGTTTTCCACTTAGCAGTGTGTCAGGATTGTTCTGCATCCCACGTGAAGATCTGGCACGTCTTGCTTTATTAAAACCGCTCATTTGGGTGCCTGCTTTAATTCATCTCATTTAAGCTCTACGATCCTGTTTTTAAGACCATCGTTACTATTGGCCATTGCAGAATATATCAGAGTATGACCCATGCTTTATTTATGATTGTACACCATAGCTGCCTATGTGGGATGCTTTCACACATCAGCACCCTAAGCATACTATTCTTCACTCTTGGGCCTGTGAGCAGGATCCTCACTTGGGAAAGTCACACCAAGGCAATGTCCTCAGGGTTCTGTCTGGCTTTTGGAGAAGGGAAATGTGACCTGCATGGCCCTCTGCCTCTTCTAGGCTTATGCCAGCAAGGAGGTGATTCTGAGTGCAGGCGCCATCAACTCTCCGCAGCTGCTCATGCTCTCGGGTATCGGCAATGCAGATGACCTCAAAAAACTAGGCATCCCGGTGGTGTGCCACCTTCCAGGTGAGCTCCCTTCGCCACTGCTGCCAGAGGGTGTCTCTGCTAAATAAAACAGTTTATTGTATTTTATTAGCACGGAGTGTGGGAGGGTACAGGACTTGGTGCTCCCCAAAACTGTCACATTCATCCCATAAACCCGAAAGTCCCCCATGCATCATAATCCTACCCGCCCCTCCACAGGGACCCTGAAGACCCCAAGTCTTCTTGTTTCCCTCTCTTCTCTGGCCTTCCTATCCTACTGAGAGGTAAGCCTCTTCTAGCAGGGAGGATCTGTCCATAAAGCCTGCTGGGCCAGGCTTGGGCAGGTCACCAAGGCAAGTTCTATGGCTGGAGGGGTTCAAGCCCTTGTGTTTTCCATCCTCAGGACTCACCAGTTGTTCTGATGTTAAAGATGCCAATTCAGTGCTCCTGGGGAGGGGAGAATTTTTCAAAACCAGGGAGACGTTGAGAGGCCAGCTAAACCCCTCTTGGTAGTCTTTTCCTAACTACTCCCTCCCATTTCAGGAGTTGGCCAAAACCTGCAAGACCACCTGGAGATATATATCCAGCAGGCATGCACCCGCCCCATCACCCTCCACTCAGCACAGAAGCCCTTGAGGAGGGTCCTGACTGGTCTGGAGTGGCTCTGGAAGTTCACAGGTAGGTATGATCACCCATGACCTTGGTAGAGATGGTTTCCTTCTTGAGGTAACAAGCAAGGGTTCTGCCCCAGGTTGCTGGTTTGAAGCTGAGCTATGCCATTTTCCTCAGCTCTTTGAGCCTCGGTGTTCTCATCGGCAAAATGGGGGTTATACAGTTCCTGCCTGATGGGCTGGTATGAGGACCAGACTCAATAGCACAGGCCAAGACTCCTCAAGGGCTATTCCTTACAGATGGGTGGAGATGGCCTTGTGCTAGATACCTGCAGAGGGTCTAAGGAGCCAAGAGAAAAGGTAGTTGGTCCTGGACTATAGAATCAGCATCTATTTCTTAGCATTTTCCATTTGCTTTCTAGCTGAGTCTCAGAGCACCAAGTTTGGCCGGGAAATGGTGCTTTGAAATCCTACTTATTGGCTCAGCATACATTTCTTGCATATCTACTCTGTGCTGTGGGGTAGAGGGAGAGAAGTGTCAGTAAGGCAGGTATCCTTGGGCAGTTTCCACTGTAGTGGAGACAATGGAAAGAACCAAGTAAATAGGCTAAATTTTAAGTACAGTGAAAGATCAGGATGTTAATTAAACTAGGCAGGGGACCTGAAAGGCAGGATGAATATGTGCAAAGGCCCTAGGACTAGGCAACTAATTAGTTGGGCCAGGGAGACCGTAGCACATTGAGGTTGGAGGGGAGAGGGCTTGATCATGAGGGCTGGCTGCAGGGGGGGCACTGAGGTAGGCCAGGGTCCCAGCAAGGAGGCCTCTGGAACCACCAGTTAAGGGTGATCTGGGCTTGGATTGAGGCAGGGGCGTGGGTGGCAATGCCAAGTAGATGGCTTCAAGTAGATTTTGGAACTAAAGTCAATGAGACTTTCCGAAGGGCTAGTGGGTGATGAGGACGGGAGGAAGCAGGGACAGCTCAAGCTTCTGCCTTTTGCCTTGCGTGAAAGCTCACCAGGCATACAGGATGGGCCAGGTTAGGGATGCCCGGGGGACGTTATTAGGCCTTCCAGTTGAGTCTACAGTGGTAGAGTCAAGGGAGAGGCCAAGCTGAAGAACCTTGGCACGTAGCTGAAATCGAAAGCCATGGTGCTGGATGAGCCCACCTTGGGGAAAGAGGGTAGAATGGAGTCCAGGCACCAGGAGAGAAGAAGCTGGCCTTCCTGCCACACCCTGATTTACTATACTACTCTTTGGATTCTCAGGGGATGGAGCCACAGCCCATCTGGAAACAGGGGGGTTCATCCGGAGCCAGCCTGGGGTCCCCCACCCGGACATCCAGTTCCACTTCCTGCCGTCCCAAGTGATCGACCATGGGCGGGTCCCTACCCAGCAGGAGGCTTACCAGGTGAGCACATAGTCTCATCTTCCCCACTGCAGGGCCTTCATGGTGGTAGAGGGTCCAGCAGCCTGTGCTCTCCAGCCGCTCACTGTGTCTGAGTGGAGAGAGGCAGTCAGTGTGATGCATGGAAAGGTGAGACCGACACCCAGATCAGAGTAGATACTCTAGGTCCTGAGCACTAGAAATGGATCGGTGAGGCTGACTCTGCCAAGGGATTTGCCAGCCCCTGAAAGTTTTGGACAGTTAGGTATAAAGCCAGGAGTGATTCATCAAGGTGGTTTTTGATCACTTGTGGAAGGGTGGGTAAGATGCTGGCAAATGCTAAAATGTATCTGCTCTTAATTGACTTCAGATGTAGTCTCACCCACAGGAAGACCTCTCTGTACTAACGAGTTTGGGGATTGGCGATGGTCACCGTTTCCTCTGGGTTCTTTTAGGTGCATGCGGGGACCATGCGGGGCACGAGTGTGGGCTGGCTCAAACTGAGGAGTGCCAACCCCCAGGACCACCCGGTGATCCAACCGAACTACTTGTCAACAGGTAATTCACCAGCCACCTTTATTTTCCCAGGCCTGGGCTTGCTGGGTCATTGATTAAATGAATGCCTTTATGAGGTTCATATTTGTACCTGAATTTTATTCCTGAACCACATTTTCTGAGACACAAGTTTCCTTCTGTCCCCCCTCCACCCCATCATTCTAGGCTATAAACTTCAAGTGTCCTGGGTCACTTGAAGTAACCCTGGGACGTCATTTTACACAGGAGAGATTCGTAGCTTTCAGAACAATCACCAGGAGGTGCAAGGAGCTCTGGCTGTATACACATAGCTCACAGATCATTTTTCCTGCTGTGACTTGAGTGTCCTCTAAAAGTGAATTACATTCCTGGGCCTGCCTCTTTGCAGCAAAAATGAGCACAGCCTAGTAATGGCTTATGGGGACACTCACGGCCGCACTGTGGCAGATGCAGGGCACGTGTTCTTATTCTCACTTTATAGATAAGAAAATTCAGATCTCCAATTTGACCCTGGGGCCAGCTGTGTCTGTCTAGGATGCTGTCAGTTTGGGCTTTATGAGACTCTGCTTGGTTGCAATGTAACCCGCTATGGGCAGATGACAAGCAGCAATGATGGCATAGACCTCTATGTCCTGAACCGTCTCCCCTTGTGCAGCTTACCAAGCCTCTCCAAGCCTAGAATTTTCCAGCAAGGCCAGCAGGGAAAGAGGTGGAGTCTCACCTATTTCTTCTTTCCAACAGAAACTGATATTGATGACTTCCGTCGGTGTGTGAAGCTGACCAGAGAAATTTTTGCACAGAAAGCCCTGGCACCATTCCGGGGGAAAGAGCTCCAGCCAGGAAGCCACGTCCAGTCAGATGAAGAGATAGACGCCTTTGTGCGGGCCAAAGCGGACAGCGCCTACCACCCGTCGTGCACCTGTAAGATGGGCCAGCCCTCCGATCCCACTGCTGTGGTGGATCCGCAGGCCAGGGTGATTGGGGTGGAAAACCTCAGGGTAATCGATGCCTCCATCATGCCCAGTGTGGTCAGTGGCAACCTGAATGCCCCCACGATCATGATTGCAGAGAAGGCAGCCGACATCATTAAGGGGCTGCCTGCACTCTGGGACAAGGATGTCCCTGTGTACAAACCCAAGAGCCTGGCCACCCAGCGTTGAAGCGGTCACTGCCTGAGAAGCCCCCAACGAGTCAAGAGGGCCAGCACAGCCCTTGCTCCCAATGTTCTTTCCTGAAACTATCTAGACAGTTAAGATTCAGTGGCAGAGGACTGGGTAATTTAAGACATAAGACCAATACTGGTCAGTAAATCAGGATCCTTTTTCCCAGCACTTTTTTCTGGGCCCTTTGGGAAAAGCCAGTGGAGGATGGTTAACTCCTGCCATGGCCTTGTCTTATGTTCCGTGGTGCTCTTCAACCCAGCATCCTGCTGCCTTCCCAGGCCTCCCTCTGAAGGCAAGCCCCTCAAAGAAAGAGCACAGAGGCTGGGTGTCAGCCAGACCTGCATGACCTTCTCCAAGGGGCCACCTTCCATCTCAGGCTGTGGCTAAGGCCAGGAGTCACGTAATAGGGAGCGAGAGAGCTGCCTGCTAGAAGCACAGGCTTCTCCTTTCTCTTCCGCTTCTCGGTTTTACTCCATTTCACTCCTGGAGTGAGGCAAGAACGGGTGCTCAGCTCGGTCACTCTGAGGGGCTTGCGGCCCACCTGTCTGATGCCCTGCTTCTTATTAAACACGATCAGCCCGGCGAAAGGATTTCTGGACCTTGTTCAAGGAGAGAAGAGTCTGGAGAGGCTCTTTACTACCACAGGTTTCACGAGTTAGCATTTTAAAAGATTTTCCTGTTACCAGGAAACCTAGAACCCAGAGCAAACCCCACATACCAGACCACCACTCCTTGCCAAAGCAGCTAGCCGGAGAGGATGCTTTATCCTTGGCCTGGAGAAGTGACTCAGCACTGGACAAAGCTGGCTGATTCTTATTCTCCAGATGTCCATGGGAACAGACGAGGATGGAGCTGAGACTGATGAAAAAAGCAGTCAAGTAAAAGTAGCTCCCTGATCTCATAAAAATGCAATTGAAAGAATAAATTGTCAAATATTTGAGTTGGGGGAGGGGGGGCGGGAAACAATACAAGTAGCATTTAAAACAGTTCTTTGATCTTTAAACTTCTTATAATTCAATAATGTAATCCAGTAATTTATTTTTGAACTGAGATGCCTTATTCAGACAGTCCTTACAAGATAATGAAAACTAATGCATTTTGGATTGATTTTTCTGAAGATATTCAACACTACCGTCCATGGCAGGGAAGAAAAGAAGCACTATATGGAAATTTGCCTTGTTAGGCCCAGAATAAAGAAGGGAGAAAAATGGTACATTCAGAGCTTCTCCCAGGATCAGAATGAACTGAGGTGGCTTGGAGGCTTGGCAGCCATAACTTATGTTTCTGAGAAAGACCTTCCAAAAAAGATGGAAAGAAGAAGACCATCATACATCTCATTTCTTTAAAAATTTTAAACATCTCTTATTTAAATCTTACCTGTATCCTGTTTTATTTTCGGTTCCAAGGGAGGATCAAGAAAGAAAATTCTAAATCTGCCTAGAGAGGTTCCCCACCTGTCCCACAGCCTTGGTCCATAGCCATCATCTTCTGGGTCTTGGAGCCACCTGTAAGGGCAAAAGAACAGCCAAGGAGCACAGGTGCCAACCCCACTGCTCTGAGAGCCAAGAACTAACAACTTAGGTGTGTAGGGGGGTCCCAGGCGACTGTGACTATACCGACCTCCTCTGGTGCGGGTATGGCAGGTGACACAGCCATTCAGTTCTGCCATCTCTCTTTGTGGTATTCTCAGCCTCTGAGACAATGGCTGATTTGCTGTGGCTATATTGTAAGTTAATGAAAATAATGCGTCCCGGTACGGCTTAATTAGATCCTGGCCCCGCTCCCAGTCATGCTTATGAGGGTCTTGTTCCTATAATCACACAATTTAGCCATACATAGAAGTTCCAAAAGAGAAGACCATGAGCCTCATATATCCAGGACCTATAGAAGTCAAAGTGGAAAACTGTACTGTTGGGGTTCAGACACGGTACAGAATAGTGACTTGTAGTTTCTCACTGGAGCCTGACAGCTGAGTGCTGCAGCTGTCTGAAAGTTCCACTGCCCTGAGGGCACCCGATAGAATAAGGGACAGATCTCGCAGGTATGGGCAGGTATAGGAGCAGCCTGCCTGCTGTGTGACCAGGAAATGGCAGGTCCCGGAAGGGGGAACTCTGGCGCCTTAGCTGCTGTCTTTCAGCTTCCAGTGCAGACAGCATCATTTCCATAAATTCAAATAGATTTTTCTCTCCAACCAAACCATGTTCCTCCACCCAAAGGTCATTTCATATTTCCACTGACTGACTTAACATCAGATCTGATACCTAGATTCTTTTCTCTTAAAAATCAGAAAACACACAAACACACCCTTCTCAGCTGGCCCTGCCTTGAGACCCAGGCAGTCTCTCTTACCATCTCCTGCCACCGTCCCACCCCCCTCCCCGGGGCATCCTCATAACCACTCGATATATATCATTCCCACTTTGGAAGCTAGGGCCCCAGGCCTGTTCCTCCTCCTTACCTGCCCTCCTAAGTTCCCAGTAGTAAAGGAATATCATTTTAAAGAAAAAACTTTTTCAACAAAGGAAAGCGTAGTTGGAATCTATCGTTAACCAGTTTTTAGGACAAACCGCCACCCATCATAATAAAAAGCTTTGTAGGAAAGCAGCCAATTGGCAAAGACACTTACGACTGAGATGCAGCCTATAAAAAAAACAAACAAACAAAAAAAACCATGAAATAAACCACCCAGTTTTCTTTCACATGCGTGGGGGCAGCAATAAAGTAGGTTGGTTCATCAAGCAGGTCAAGACCACACTGCACCGAGACGCTTCCGGGACCTTCACGACCCACCCTTCCTGGCCTTGGCTGATTCTGAAACCTCTTGGACTGGAGCTGGAAAGCAGCGCCTGGCCAAGTCTGGATGGAAATCACAGAGACAATTGTTAAGGAGATTCTTGTTCATTGATAGTTAAATCAGAACTGCCATTTCCATTTTGTGATATTATGGAAAAGAAAAAAAAAAACACAACAGATTAAAGAAACAACGTACTAGTCCTAGAGACACCACAGAATGACATTTTGGTGGAAGGGGAACCAAAAGGAAAGACATTTAATCTTAAAACTTTCCTAAAACAAAGGAAAAAACCATGCTCTACAACTTCAAATTTTTCTTACAAAGAAAAATTTAATGTTAGATGAGAGGTTGAACCAGACTTAAAGCAGACAGATATTAGGAGAGGTGCAGCCTGTAAAAATGCCAGTTTCTAAGTACTGACTGGAAAACCTCATTGCCGATACCAGAAAGTCAGTCCTGGTAGGCAGTGTTGGACTGGCGATGTTAAGCCACACAGTAAGACCAATACCTAAAAGAGAAACAGTCCCAGATGATGATAACAGTGGTTTAGCCCTTAAGGAGAAACAGTGCTCTCTGCAGCTGGTATTAGGTTACCATAGGCATTGACGGAGCCACGAGGATAAGAAAAAGTATTTACAGAATTACAATGACAGAACTGCCCTCACAGAGTGCTCGCCCCTCTGAAGCTCTCGCTGGCGAACGCCAGCTCTTTGCAAGGAGAGCTCCTAAATATAATAAAATTATTACACAGTTTTATTATGAAGAACATTTTGCATTTTAATAAAAAAGAATTTACCTCAGGAAATAGTCATTTACAAACCTTGAAGTGTTTTTGCCTGGATTTGGAGTAAGAATGTCTTAAGAAGAGGTAAGGTCTTCACAACAAAGTATTAAAAAAAAAAACAAAAAACACTGATTAACAGGTTGTCTATGTAATATCTAAAAATCTAAACCAAAAATTGCTACCTGTTTGACTGCAGAGAATCCCTGCTAAGGTAACTTGACAAAGTCAGCATAATTCTGTGAACAGAAAAGGAAGCCTAGATGGGTCTAATGATCCAAAAGTGGGTTTTCATCAGGAAGTACAATCAGAGTGAGAGTGCATTCTAATGAAAACATCAGCCCTCATTCAATTGCATATAAAAGCCCTCAGAGAGAACACACAGTACAGCACTGTTTTGTAAAAAGGCAACAATACGATTTATCCCCGGCCTTTTAGTCCTACGGATCTTCATTCTGCTCCCCCTGTCCTCCCTGCCCCAGCACTCCTTATTTCTTAAGACAGGCAGTACCACCATTTCCCAGGAAACATAAGCAGAGGGATTTCATCCACTTGTGCGATTATTCCTGCACTAGACATGCAAAAATGTCCTGTGGGGAGCAGGTAAGAAAACCCGCAACTGTGAATGCCACAGGGTCAGAGTAACCAGCTTGACCTACTCTTGCCATGAACTTATGGGGGGGCAGGGGGAGCGTAAAAGAAAACAAGACAGTTGCAACCCATGGTGAATCAAAAGGTACACTATCAAATCATAGAGCTTTTGCCTGAAGAAAAGACGACAAATAGTCATCTGGTACATCTTGTGTAAAGACAGATTTATAGTGACTCAAAATATTTTAGAAAAATCTCTGTAGTGTCAAGTTCTTTTGAACTTAAAATTTTTACCCCCAAAAGATTTTCACTGAATAAATGAGAATTGGCTCTATTTCTATAACTTCTGTTTAGTCCGAGTAAAAATACTAATAATTTCCTAGATTTCAGGGGGGAACCACAATTATTAGGACCCATGGATATTGCTGCAGTTCAAATACGGTACAATAATTACAAAATATAGACCATCTCTTTACAAATACAAATTATAGTATATTACAAGTCATGTACAGTAAATCTATAATTTTTAAACAAACTAGCGTACCTAAGTTGACCTGGTTGCGAGTGCGTTATTATTCCAGTTTACAGTTGCCCTTAGCCGGACAGTCAGAAACCGACCATCTGAGTGATGCTCTCTCATGTAAACTGGCGTCACATAACAGAAAACCTCGTTTATAAGGTCCTGCTTTTCTCAGGATGACAGCTGGTACGTAGGTCCTGACTTACACACTATGTTTCAGAACAGCTAAACAGGAACCAGGAAGCAGTGTATTTTGCGGGGAAGGGTTTAAAAATGGATATGCTGGGCCCAGTGAATGTCTGATATGCTAGACCAATGGCTGAGGTAATGACACAGGTATGGTGATCGTCATCACCTTTAACCTTCCCCACCATGCCTGTGGGCAGGTGGGCCTGGGTGAGTGCCTCGGTGCACTCCGAACGAGAGGGCAGGGCTTGTCCGCCCTCAGCCAGGCGCCCATCCTCTGCGAGAGGGCTGGACCTGCTGTTTCCCACAGCTGGGGCTGAGCACATGTGCACAGCTAGCTAGCTATTCCCTACCAGGTTTATGGCTTCCTTGAGGCATGACGTCACTTGTACAAAAGTCTAATTGAATATGGACTTTACACTAGTGCCTAAACTTTCCTAACTATGAGGCACTTGTTCCCTGACCCTCTGGCACCCCACCTGAGGCCAGAGACAGCCTGCCCCTCCCTGGGGGCTACAGGGTGGTAATACATATCATTTCATCCGCCAGGTCCTCCTCCTCTCTCCCGGGGTCTGGCTCTTCGTCACTGTAGCCTGGCCCGAAGTCCTGGAGCTCATAGTCCTGCCTGCTTGAGACAAGGCCCATGTCCCCATTAGCCCGGGGATGCACATTCCCATTAAGCAGGTTGCTGGCTGCGCTCTCCATCTCGTCAATCGTTAGGTCACAGGCATCGGCAATTTCGTGTTTTGTTGCTGACACGAATTTTGGGTCCCTTGCATATCGTCCTAAGCCCTCGGATATCAGGACCTGCAGAGGAAAAAAGATCAGTGGCATGAATGCATTATAGGATTTTGAGGCGGGAGGATGACAGAAAACCCACCTCAAGCACGTTATAACAGCATGATGTGCTTCTGGGACCCAGCCAGTTATGTTCACTAGATCTCATACATGGTAACTAAACGTACGAAAATGGCTTTGGCTTTGAAATGTCATGGAACTCAAAAACTACACATGGCCCAACCAGAGTGAAGCCCTACGGGAAGAATATTTTCGTATAAACTGCTAATAGTTGCAGGAACAGCACACGTAATCCTAGGTACAGCTAATTCATGAGACTCAGCAGTGGTGCTGGTTTTATGTACCGCCTCTTTGCTTCTAAGAAGTGGGTGGTGTCCCGATCAGAAGCAAGGCAGCCTTGCTCCGGACCCCGTCTGCCCTCCGAGCCACCACTTGCTCTGTGCAGTGCTCATGACTCCCCCCCCTGCTGTGTCTGCAGCCTGCCCTCGGGTGGCATACCAGTGAGCCATACTCACTGCCTCGACCAAGCTGTCTGCACTCCTCTGCTTGTCGCTGTTTTTGTTGCGGAAGCTGCTGGGGACAGTCAGGCTGGCTGGTGTGAAGGTCCGATAGGAGATGCCAGGCTCGTCCGTGTACCACGAGCTGCGGTGCAGGGACGGCAGGCTACCATTGATCTGGTCCAGGGCCTCCGACTGCTCGACCTGGATCAGGGGGGTGTAGCACGGCGTCCAGTCCTGGTGTGGTGGGGTCGCTGGAGGAGTGGCCCATGACCGGGTTGAGTGGCTCGGGGAGGACTTCTGCGCCTTACTTGAATCTAGGCCTGCAACTGCCATGATCTGAGGAGAAAGGGGAAGTGGGGAGACCAGAGGTCCTCAGAGGTCCAGGCCTCGGGCCTCCTCAAAATGGACCAAGCATGAGGCACTGTTTTACAGGCGTGGCCTCAACAAGGACTTTGAAAGGGCCCGAGCACACTGAGTAAATTAAATGAAACGGCGGTAAAAATTTCTAGCAGACTGTATTTTGTTTTTCCCAAAATCCACAATGCATTTCATATGACCGTTCCTAAGCAGGAATCAGTTGCTAATTCATGAAACTGCTTCAGAGCAATCAAGCATCAGGGACGACGTACATGCTGTGGTGCGTGAACACGCCACCAGCTTACTCTGGTTTAAGTGCGCAAGTGCATTCAGAGCAAACTAATGGTTCCAGCACTCTCAGGAGAGCACAGCTGGTTCCCTATACGCTCGCGCATCACA
The DNA here is from genome assembly GCF_000151845.1 of Pteropus vampyrus. Lineage (NCBI taxonomy): Eukaryota > Metazoa > Chordata > Mammalia > Chiroptera > Pteropodidae > Pteropus > Pteropus vampyrus. The sequence continues at coordinate 959,341 of NW_011889118.1, forward strand.
CGGCCAGCGTTTGTCCAGAAGCACTGGGTACAAGCCTGCTTCTCCTACCTATGGTGGCACCGCGACAGATCCGCCTTGGTGTTCCCACTCTGCACTGGGGAAACCTAAGGCCCAGTTTTGTCACCAGCACAGTCCCATGGGCAAAGCGAAAGCCATGGCCTCCAGCGCAGAAAGGACCTGGGCCTGGTCAGGGCAGGGCAGCAGGGCGAAGGTATTTTTTCATGCACATGCCCATGGAGACTTGGTTCTTGGCATTCGATGGCCTGGGCCTTCCCAAGGTTTGTCTTTCTTCCATGATAAAGCAGGACACAAATTAAAACTAACGTAAAAACTGAAGGCAGCAAAGTAAAAAGTTGGCAGAGAGACCTGAAGAGAGAATCTGAAATGTAGCTTGTGTTCATGCGCTGAGGACACTCCAGATGAGAAACCTGCCAGAAGAGCTGGCTCTGTAAACTGACAGGCTGGGTGCATACTGCATGATGTCCTTCTCTCCACCTCCCTCCACCTCTCTTCCCAACACACACATACACAAGTGGACCGAATCTCTGACGTGCTCCTTTTAGGAAAAAAAAAGTACCATGTTTGTGTCCTTGAGGCAAAGCCCTAGTGAGTGGGCTCTGGCCCCACACTCCATCCTGTCCAGTCGCCCACACTGTGGACAAGTCTTTCTGCTTGGACCACACACCCCATGCGGGCAGGGTCGGAGGCTCGCCCACCCCCGTGACCACAGGGCCCTGCTCACAGAGGGCTCCTTAAATGTGTTTTAAGGAAGAAACAACCTCTCAGAGCAAATAAAGGGCAGCGCTGAATGTTCAGGGTCAGTCAAGCGACCACCACTCCCTGGGTCATGAATTGTGCCAGGCCCTGTCTTCAACGCTGAGGATAGATATGGCGGAGAAGACTGTACCTAGGCTGACAGCCCCGCTTTGGAAGCTGGCAGCCTTGGATTCAAATGCTAACTTGGTCACTTACCTCCTGTGTGAGCTTGGGTGTCGCCTACCCTCTCTGATGTTTGCTTATCCATTCAATAGGGTGGGTGCAAGGCTGGGTGGGCCAGCTCACCTGTTGCTGCATCAGGTGCAGAGGCAGGGCCGTGCGGTGGGGGAAGGTGGGGGACGGTGGGACCTCCTCCTGACTGCTCTGCCGACGCAGGCACTCGAAGTTGAAGGAGGATCTTCGGTGGGCTGAGAAGGCAAAACATACCGTGCAGTTGTGAAGCAAGTTGTCTGTCAGGACCCCGGGACCCCGGGTGTCAGAGTGGCCCACGGGAAGCGTGGCAGAAAGCCCAGGAGGAAGCAAGAAATATGTCCAAGAAAAAGAACTTGGAGAGGGAAAATGCAGAATAAGCCCAACTGAGGGATGTTTTTAAAAAGTGCAAGTAGATTTCTTATAAAGACCGTGCCTGTTCTCAGGGGGAGGAGCTAAAGGCAGCCAGAGGCAGCTGTTCTGACTTAAAGTCCCTGGTCCCACACTTTGTGGGAAATACAGAATCTCAGACAAGTACACAATCCATTCTAGAATCCCACAGACGCTTACTGACTGCCCCATTCTCACCTTCCAGACATCTAAAGTGTCTCTGGGGGCTGAGGTATCTCAAGGTGCATCTGTGTTTCCCTCTGTTGTAAAGGGAGTGACTTGCTACCCGCCCTATCAGCTCAACCAGATAATAACCAAATTCTTTCATTAGGAAAAACCCAGCTTCCCTAGCACTGAAGACAGAACAAAAAGGAACACCTCTAACTTCAAAGAATGCAGTTGTCCTGTTAACAGCCACTTTAAATAGAGGCTTATATACAGGTCGAGTGGTGACAAGAGATCCAGAGCTTGCGGCTTCACAGGGTACCAGGCAAAGGAGATCAGTTTGAATTCTGGGTCCCCAAGCACGGGCCAGAGGCCTCCCACTGAAAACACCTGCAAGGAAGGAGGAGGTGTTTCAGGAGCCCTACCAATAGTTTGCAAGGCAGTGAGTGGCCAAGCTACTTCAGCAGCTCCTTTCTTGACCTCAGCTTTCTAAGCTCCGGGGCATACTTAAAACTCCATACCCTTAAATTCCTGTTTTGGAAACTGCAGATGTCAGCCTGAGGAGCCCTCCCAGGCATCCTCGAACTGCACAGGAAGCCGCAGGAACCGGTTTTGTGAGGGCCCTGCCCCTAAAGTGCACAAAGACCAAGCAGGTCACTGCCCAATAGGGAGGAACAAGACAGACGACAATCCTGGTCTCACAGGCCTGATGCGCATGGCAGGGCACGCTGGGGCCTCCTCAGGCACGCTGGGGCCTCCTCGTTGAGCTGCCTACCTGGGACAGATACCTGCGCAACGGCTGCTGTCCTCGTCAGACAGCCTTTTTCTCCCTGCACCATGCAAGGGCAGAATTTAACAATGTTCTAAGGGGGAGGGGCCTCCCTTGTCAACACAGCTTCTAGGATTCTCCTAGGATCAGATGGATGGGGCCCAAGGCTGAGCTGGGAAAGGAAAACCTCCGTCCCGCTCATTCACACAGTGCCATTCGGTTTTGAAAATAGATCCACATACATCCGTCATCTCGTTTGCTCTGCACGGCCATCTCTGATGGAGGAAGTAGTCCTACTGAATCTGAGAACACAGGCTGAGGAGTTCCACTTTCTCCCTGCCCAAGGTCTGAACCGGTGGGCAGTGAAGCAAATAAAGTACATTTTATTTGTCCTTACAAATAAAGAGGGCAGCTGCTCTTGCCTGCTCAGCTTCCTAGCTTCCCTGGGGTGGCACCTGTGAGTGATGGGCATTAATGAGGCCACCAACGGGAGGTCCTGAGGAGGGCAGTGGACTCATATGGACAAGGGGCCTCCGCCCAGCCTAACCTGCATGTGCGTCAACCAGTATTTAGGGAGACCAGAACTGCTCTGTGTTTAGGGCTGTGCATTAAATATTAACCATGGAAATGGGTTTGATTACACTTCCCAGCAAGGCTATGACAGCTGGAGAGAGACAGAGGGCCCCAGGCGCCACCTAACCACACTTGTTATTGTGCATGTAGTCTGTAGACTTGGAGCCGATATGTCTTGGCTATTTTTGGTTACTGATTAGAGTACTGCTCAAAAATATGCCTCATTCCTTAGAAACACCAGAAGAAGATATTCTTTAACCTCGATCCAAATGACCACATGTCCAAAATCAAACTGTCCAGCTAGGATCTGGCAGGGGCCACTGCTGCATTTCTTTCCCTGGCCCGAAGGTGACCCAGATCTCCTGGCAGCACCAGTTATGCCACCTGCACAAGAAAACCAGGTAGGGGAGCATCCAGCTCCTGCCCCTCCTCAGCAGGATGGGATTCCCCAGTCTCGGGATGGGAACGCCTACTCTGGAGGTCACCGCCAAGGCCAAACCCTGCCCGGCGAGCAGAGGGCACCAGCAGGCTGGAGGCTAAGATAAAAGGAGGGTGAGGAAGGGAGAAAGGAGGAGAATACCATGGTGGGGACTTAGGAAAGACAGACACCAAGAATCCCCAGGTACTGCACCATCAGAGACATGGGCCTTGGTCAAAGAGACTTGGGCTAAATAAACCCAGCTCCGCACATGGGCCGATCCCTTCTGCCCTGAGGGTCGGTTACCCCACCCATAGAGCGGGCCTGACAACAACAATGGTGCATGTCTTGCTCATCTCTCAGGAGATCCCAGGCTCAAAGGCAATGCTGAGGTTCACAAAAACCCCTCATCAGATGCTCTGTGCTGTGTGACTTCAGGGCCCATACTGTCTTTCTCTGTTCTCAGAGAGTCCAGAACAGTGCTGCAGTGGTTTGAACTCTACCACATGGGATACAGATGAGAAAGAAAGGAAAGCTAATAAGATCTCCAAGCAGGGGCTGGTCTTGAGGGCTACAGATCCATCCCCGACATGGAAGGACCACGCCCATCATCGCCTTTCCCTGCAAACTCTGGAGCTGGGTGAGGGAGGCACACTGTTTTCTGAGAAGCTTCACCCCAAACAAAAAAATCTGGCCTCACATGTTGGGGTGGGAGGTAGTAGACGTCTTCTTGGAGATCTCCGGGAATCATAGCCAACGGGCGAGTCATCGTCCTCCAAAAAGCCTTGGGGGTGATGGTAGCCTCGGGGCCGCTCAAAGTCCAAGTTGCTGCCTGGGTATCGGTTGTAGTAAATGTAGTTTTGCCTGGTGATCAAAAAGACAGAGAGAGACAGAGAGAGACAGAGAGACAGAGAGAGAAAGGGTCACTAGTTAACAAGCCCTTTGCTCAAACAGACCCATGTCTACAATCCTTTCCCTACCTCCCTGGGCACAGTAGGACTAGCTGAGAATAAAGCAGTCTTAAGCTTCACGGAAGATTCTAGATGGAGGGCAAGGGCTGTTACAGATTGGTTCAGGACGTCAGGCCTGTAATGAGTGAGGTGCTGGTGGTTTCCTTCTTACTGGGGCAGCCTTAGACCTAGGTCAGATGTAGATTGCAGATTTCCTGCAAGCTTGACTTTCACCCATTCACTTCCTCCCTGAGGACACTTCTTCTGAATGCCTGCCCTGGTAGGTGCTGGGCTGGGCACCAGGGACACAAAGATGCATGAAGCACGGTCCCCACACTCCAGGAGATTAGCAAATACTACTTGCACAGAGATGCCTAATGCAGTTGGAGAAAGTCAGCACTAGAAGAGAGGAGCTGAGGATGGGTTCTGTGAGCTTTTGGTGGGTGGGCATTTCAATTTCAGTCAGGAAATGGAAAGCAAAGCCTTGCAGCAGGCCCTTCAGGAGAGGGTGGAATTACGCCAGCAGAGGTGGGAAAGGGCGTCCAACTGGTGGACATAGTGGGAGCAATAGCCCTGAAGAAGGAAAGTCAGAATCCATTTGGTCAGAATCAGTGGTTCCAGAAATAAGGCACTGAGGGAGCCCGAGGGAGGAACTGGGAGAGGGTAGGGTGAGGGAGGGTCCAGCTGTAGCTTGCCTAGAATACAAGGCTAACATTTATTAACAGCTCAGATGCCAGAGGGACCTCATGGCAGTACCACGTCTACTTCAATGGACCACTTGTTCATGGTGAGATGCAATTTACAGAGAATAGGGTGATAGGTGGCCTTTGGCCCCCTGCACTGCCTACTACTTGTCCTAAAGTAAAGTGCCCCCTTTAACTGCAAACATTCTTTCTTTGGGACAGAAGCCTGAAGAGGCAGCTCTGTTGAGAGATGCCACTCTGACCTTTTGTCCCCATCTCCAGGAAAGAGTCCTTGATGGGAGTGGGAAAAAAGTGTTGTTCATGAAGATCCCACCCAAGCTGCAGGCTTGCAGACAGAGCATTAGCATTAACGAAATAAAAAGAGATCTCTCAAGAGACAAAGGACTGATAGAAAGGGCTAACCCTCCGTCAGGCAGGCCCAGCTCTCATTTCTGGGACCTTTACTAAAAGGCCTCAGAAGCTCCTGGTAGAAATAAGTCAACAGGCCTGAAAGAGCAGCATCTACTCCACCTCTCTCTGGCCCTGTTTCTTCTGCTTTGACTTTTCCTCTGGCCTGAAGTCTGTGCTCGTGGTTTGCTTTCCAGGGCAGTCCTGAAAGCAGCTGCTGGCGGCCTGTGGCAGAGCACAAGGGACGTGAAATAGCCAGGCCTCCTAATGTCAGCCCACGCCACAGAGCTGCTCACCTGCTCTCAGTTGGCGAGCTGTCGTCCTCGTAGCATTCCTCCCCACTGAAGTACTCCTGGTCTCCCAAGCAGCGGGGGTCCCTGAAGTAGCTGTGTATCTCTGGGTCTTCCCGGCAAATAGTTGGGAACTGCTCATCTCCTGAGTCGGACCTGCAGTTGGGTGGGAGAACCTGAGCACCTGGGCAGATGGCGGACAATTTTGCAGCCATGCCTCTGCATGCAGCCAGCACCCCTGCCAGATGCGTTCTTGGCTAATCCCTGGACACACCTGCCTCAAGCAGGACTGGACTGTTAAGGCCTCTAGTAATAGTGTATGTGGCAGGGGGGTGGGGGGAGGGGAGCGGTGTACACGTGTGTGCACCAGGAGGAGCTCCTGTCTCGGTATCTTGCACATGCTGGTGCCCAGGGCCTTGGAGCCAAAGGAGTAGATATAATTTGGGGAACAGAATAAGAAAATGGGCCTAGAGTCCTGCAATGATTGGTAGTCCTGGGAAAAAGATTCTGGGCTCCCGGGCCACCTATTCTGATCCCTGCTTCTTCCTACCCAGGCCCCATGTGACTTCAGAGCCTAGAACAAAGAAGTTCCCTTCCCACCAACTTTCCACTGCATCTGACCCAGTAAGGGGGGCAAGGGTTTTGGAGACTCTCATGAACAATACCTGCCAAGTTTTCAAAGAATGCCTTCTGCCCCAGGACTGTCGCAATGTCTCCCTGAAACCCTGCAGACCTGGCCTCCATCCTCGGAAAACCAGCCAGGCTCTGTGACATCACCTCTCTCCAGTGAGAGGCCTGTGCTCCCTCCGAGTTCTTCACTCTTTCCCTGCGCTCCTCCAGCTCAAGATTTCACTTGATGTAATTAAACCAGCACACCTATCCTCCCCATCACCAAGAAAATAACCAGCCTGCCCACAGTTCAACCAGGTTCAGCAAATGGGGAGCAGAATACGATGCATGTGCTGAGGGCTTCATGGGAAGCAAAGAAGACCTGGTCCTTGGTCTTCAGAAGGTTGGGGTCATGCTTTTACCAAGGCCCAGAAGAGGCCTGACCCCAGAAAGCAGTAGGCATTGCCCACCTTCACAGGCCCGGGTACCAGGAGTGCACAGCAGGCTCTCCCAAGGCCATTCTGAGGCCTGCAGAGGCTAGTCTGTGGGCTCCTGACACGTGAATATCAATTCTTGGGCGGTAACCGTCTATGCAGAAAGCCACTACCTCTGACTCCTGAGCCATAATATCATAGCTGGCTCAAAGGAACTTTTCATCTCTCCGCATTCAGAGAGGCCAATTGGTCACACTTATAATACACAGTATTTAACACACAAACATAGGCAATGAGCACATACCTAATGTAAGTTTCATAATAGCGGGTTCTATCCAGGAAAGGCAAAACAAGGGAGGGAGGGAGAAGATAAAAGTTAAATATTTCCAGCAAAATTTAAAATGCAGTTATCAGGCTACTTCCTAGAGCAGGGTTTGGCAAACTACAGGTCACAGGCCAGACTCTGGCTGCGACCTGTTTCTGTGTGACCCACGAGCTATGGAGGGTTTTTACATTTTTAAAGGATTGAAAAAAAAATCAAAAGAAGAAAAATATTTCATCACCTGTGATGTTCACATTTTAGTGTCTAAAAATGAAGTTTCATCGGGACACAGCCGCACCCATGCATTTACATATTGTCTGTGGCTGCTTTTTTGCTACAGTAGCAGAGTTGAGTAGCTACAATAGACCATATGGTGCCCAAAGCCTAAAATATCCACCATCCAGCCCTCTACAGAAAAGGTTTGCCAACCCCTGTCCCACAGTACGTTGGCACAATGGGAGAGGGTAGAGTTTGCAGCTGCTGCCATTTGAAGGGGCGTCTCATATAGCAGGATATTGGATGGCAGGTGGCCCTTTATCCTTCAGGGTCATCATGTGGCTACGGCCCAAAGAGGCCATGACCTCGTGGCACTCACAGTTTCAACTGCAAATGTCTACTGGGCATTTCCTGCTCATGTGCCAGAGCATGGGGGGCAAGGAGGACATTACCAAGTGCAAACACGTTTTAAAGGTTACCTTTTAATACTCGACCTTCTTTGAGGCTCATGGTCATGCTTGTGGGAGGAATGATGCCCATTTTCAGACACATGCTCAAGGTTCCCAATGCTGGGCCGCTTTCCAGGGGCAGCTTTGGACATATTGGCATTATTGAGATTGGCATTTGTTGAGCTGGGAACTTGCTTTCCTATGGAATTATGGTTATGATGGTTATGACACACCGAATTTCCTGCTGGAGGAAACAGCGGTTTCTCAGTATCACTTGCAGGTGGAATTGAAGGCCTTTGGACATGCAGGGGACGGTGGGTGGTATTGGTCTGCTGAAGGGAATCTCTCCTATCACTATTAACATGATTGACATGGTTTCCAAGCAGGGCACCATTTCTCTGCAAAATAATGGGAGACAACACCAGGTAATTTAACAAGTATTTGATGCAGGCTAGCTATGTTAGGTAACTTTTTCTACATGAAAAACAAATTCTAGGTAAGCTCCATAGGATCCCTGGAAAACAACCCGAGGGTCTCAGTGATCGGGGTGAATGTGTCTGTGTGGCAGCTGGTCCCCCTGAAATGAGGAAAGTTACAGATTCCTGAGCCAGGGAGTAAGCTCTCAGCTGTCACTTGAGTATGCTCTTCCAGTTGCTCCAAGTTGAGGTGACTTAGAGCCAGCAGGGCTGGTTGGCAGCCCCGGCAGTTGAGGTTGGGTGGCAGGCATGCTCTTTGGGCTGGGGGTCTGGGGCCAGCTGGCAGATCAAAGAGCTGGCCCAGGGAAGAAGGGGTTAGTGCAGGCAAGCAGCTGCCAGAAGCACCCAGGATGCCCATCCACACCGGCCAGTGGCTGTGGCCAAGCTCCTTGGAAGCTGTCAGCATGGGGCAGAGGAACAAGCTCTGGAAGGGCAGGCCTGGCCTTAGAAGAGGTATTGGTGAATGGGGAGGGTCTGCTGGGGCTAGTGCATGGCCCACAAGCCCCGCTAGGCTCTGGGGCTGGTTTGCATTCTCCAGGCTCTTTTGTGGATCATTAACTGCCCAAACTGGAGTCCTGCCCCACTATTTCCAAGCGGCCAGTGTGTAAGCTGTGCGTGGAATAATTACTTTGAATACATCTTCCTCTTCCTCTCCTTTTGTTTCCTCGGGCTCGTCATCTTGCAAATCACATGATATAGCACGCCGGATTTCTGGCCCGATGTCATGCAGTGTCCTTAATCCCGCCTAGATCAATGAAAATGGCAAAACAGATTAGACAACACGGGCGCCCTGAGCCCGGTCTGGATCCTGGCTTTGCTCCTGCCTGATTCAGCTGTGGGAGGGGTAGGTTTCTTCAAAGGATAGCCTGGGGAACTGACCGCTTGTTTGAATGTAACTAAAGGAGGCCCTGCAGCTTTGGGGTTGTAGGATATGGTCAGAGGTACAAGATGGTCCTAGGCTGGGATGCTTAAGACCCTCAACCCAGGAAACTCCGTTTCAAATACCCCCACTTGCAGGGAACAGTGCCTGGTTATGAGTACTAGGTCTGCCTTGGCCAAGAGCCCATGTCTAAATGACAATCTATGGAAGGAGGTCCTGCAGAGCCCCACACAGGGAGGGGGCCGGGCCTGGCTTGCTTTTCTACTAGGAAGGTGGCAAGGACTCACTGGCTTTGTCCAGGATGAGGAAGCTGAGGCACAAGTGCCAGAGGGCAAGCAGACCAAGTAGCCATTGGGCCACTGATTCCGCTAAAAAGCCATGGGAACGAGGAAGTGACACAACACACCGCAGCCAACAGCACACTCAGGACCGTGACAAAATGGACTGACACTCACACAGACCTGGGCTGCTGTGCAGTGCCAGCCTCTGTGGCCATCTATGGTACCCTGGCTTGTAGCCTGTGCTCAGGCTGAGAACTTGCCAACGGTCAGTTCATCCTCTTGAAGACCACAACACATTGAAAGGGGCTCACCAGCCTCTGGAGGCAATATGAGAGCTATAAGCTGACCCCTCCAGGCCCCTCACAGACATTCTGCATTCCCCTGAGGCCCTCACAGCTGGCCTTCCTTACCTTCGGTCCTAGACTCCATTGGGACAGGGCCTGAGAGAGGCTTTCCAATTTTCCCCGCTTCTTTAGAGAAAGTTTTGAGATGCTTAGGAACTATATATGGGGAAGGTGTAGTCACTGGCTCTGAGAAAACTATGATGTTTTGACCATCAATATGAAAAAAAATAGCATGCTGACTCGGACTAATAAGGACAGTATAGCTACTTTATTCTTTCTCATAAAAACACATCTGAAAGAGGCATTTCCTCCCCGCCCCAGGTCTAAGGCCACCTGTTTGTACCTGACCGGCACCCCCTCAATTACTGTCAGTCTGTCTGCAAACGAAGCAGCCACTAAAGGCTTGGAGAATGTCTGCAACCTGGCTCTGCAGGTCTCCATCTGCAGCTAACATTCCAACATCAGGACGGTCTACAGAGGAGACCTGGGCCAAGTATGAGTTGTCAGGGGAGGGGACCACTTCCTTGTCCTTCCTCCATAGCCCCCAGCAGTGGGTAGGCATAGGAGATAGACAAAAAGTGATGACCATACTTGAGATATGCCCAGCAGTGGCAAGGGGGGCGGGGAGGGGAGGGGACGGGGGCCACAGTCTGGCCAGATCCAGTAGGGCTGGGCCTACTGGTGTGGGAATGCTCAGACTCATCTTCTGCAGACACCAGTGGTGGTGACATTATAGAATGTTAAGTTGTATGGGAAATTCCCAATGGGCTCTCTTGAAAATGGCCTCCTCCATAATAGCACTCAGCCTATGAAATGAAAGGTGGCACACAAGCCTGGGTCTGCTTCGAACCAGTCTTTGAATAGAGGATCAGCAGGTATTTACATTTCATGAGTTGTAGGGGTGAGAGCTGCCCGAGTCAAAATTGTAAGGTTTCTACCTAGGAATGCTGTGGTCTTATAGGGGAAAGACACACATGTCCCAAGGCCAAACCCAGAACAGTTCATGGTGTGTCAGTGAGGCTGCCTCTCACTCATCCCTCTGATCACAGGCACAAGATGCACATACACGCACACGTGCACACACATGCACACACACATGTACACACATGTACATGACTCTCTTTTACTCTGACGCGTGCGCGCTCACACACACACACACATTCCCTCTCTCGGGATCCCCAAGTCCAGCACATCTGAGCCCAGGGAATCACCTGGCTCAGAGGTGGATCCACCTGCCATTCTCACGGAAACATCAAGACAAGCCTAATATCAAGTTGGGTGAAAGGTCTTAGGCAGCAGAGCTACAGGCATGTGTAGAAAGGTCGAGCCCAGTAATATTAAACAGCCTGCATTCATTCAGCATTTTCGAGGGCACAATTATTAAAGGAAGATAAGCTAAGGTCATGTTCAAGGCTGATTTTGGATCCCTGGGGAGAAAAGGCTGTTGCATATCTGATGCCCCCAAACAAGAGACCAAATTTGAGACACCTGCAGCTGTTCCCACCAAACAAACATAGGTGATGATGCACTAAGTCAACACCCCTAGGTAAATGACGCATATTAATCTGTGTCATGTGGCAGCATGGGCCAAGAACACTGAGTTTAAATAACAATAGATAATCTTGTTCACTGTCATTCAACTGATTGGACTAGACCTGATTAAAAGAAATAGAAAACTATTTATTTGGATAATTTTTAACATCATCCTGTTTACGGGTTGACATTTCACTGAAATACACATATAACATAATTGCATAATAAAAACAAAAACTGTCTCCAGCACATCGTCGATGATACACAAGAGTAGGAGAGTGCAGTGAACAGACACAGGACAGAGAGTTTGTTTGCAACATAAATCATGGAAAAAATTGAGAGATGGACCAAGAGGCCATTTCCAAAGACAAATAATGACAACATATTTATTAAAGAGACATCAAAGAAGGAGAGAAAGCATCACTCTTCCCAGACAGGAAAGCAGAGGCTTAGAAATCATGATTATATTTTGCTTGCTCCACGCAAGAAGAAACACACCTTCTAAGAGTCAGGGACTGACTTTACTCTTTCACATGGGATCTGGGGAAAGATGGGCAGGTAGGGGGACACCAGGGGTAGGGTTGTCTGCCAGGGTTTGGAATGAGGGAAACAGATGTTCCTAAAGTTGAAACGAGGCTTAAGCACAGCACCCTGAATTTATTACATATCACAAAACATGATAATGAAAATTTTCTAGCACACATATCAAGCTAAAAGGTAGCTTAGGCTGCTCCAAAAATTAATTCCATAGGCACAAGTTCCAATCCCCCCAAATTCAGAAAACTATCTTAAATCCTTGAAAAAAGAACATTTTTTTCTTGAAATAAACACTTTATAATCAGTAAAATTATCTATTCTTTCATATTTCATATCTGTGTCTAACTGTATCAGCAAAATACTATTTTAAGTTGAAATGTGGTCATAGCACTTAAACCAACACAATGAAAGCCATATAAAGTCATTCCGTTAACATCACAGTAGAACTATGGTTTTGAATAAACACAGAATTGCTATAAAATATAAACAGTATTGATTTAAGATGTCCAATCATATAAAATATTAAACAGAATCAAGCCAAGTTTCTGGTCAATTTTTAAATGCTAGATGTTATCATAAATATTTTTTTTTTATTAAAAAAGAAATGGCGCTTTGCCTGTAGACTGCTGCTTTAAATTTTAGACACCATTTAATTGGAATTTTATAGATATTTACTCTATTGAGTGATTAAGTCATACAAAAAAAAAAAACAAACTATAAAATCTCTCTAAATATTTCTGAAGCAATAGCATAAAATTATGATATTTTCACATCAAATATGAACGTCCATTTACATTCCTTTCTCTTCCCCTCTTTTAGGGTTAGGGTTTTCCTACCTGGGTGCATTTGCAATGCTTTCTCTGCCTGTCTCCCTAAGTTAGCTCCATCAGACACACCAGTCATCTGCCAGCTCTCAGAACCACGGCAAGCATGCACAAACCCCTCCTGAACCTACACTGTAACAGTGGAGATAAGAGATGTGAGCCTCCAGTCGGGACTGGGTCGGACCATTCATCTTCAGAAGTGAATGCCAGGCTTTCAGACTCCAGCCAAAGAGCCTTCGCTTGGCAGAGCCTGTTTTCTATCACAGGCAGGTTTCGCTCAGCCAGGGCTGGCTGGCCCTGGTCAGGCAAGTTCTGGTTAACCCTTCGGCAGGATTCAGCCCCTGCCCAATCAGCTGGATGATTTTAGACTGCCTCCCTTAGAAGAAAAATCCGGAGATTAAGTTCTTATAGAATAAATGTGCTCAGCTACGAGCTGTCCCCCGCCTCCTCTGCATGCACACATCACACATGGGTACACCCCTTCTTTTGTCATTGTTTTACTCTAGGGAAAATGTAATGGTGTGGCCTTTATGTCTGTTATGAACAGTCCTTGAGTTATATATTAAAGGTTAGAATCATAAGCACGATGCTCCATGAGTCATCCATGGTGATTCCAACCCTCACTGAAAAATCAGCTGTAACGCTACCCCACAAGTCACTCTTGGGGTTGCATTCAGCTGTATCTAACACGTTTGTTACCATCTCTTTGAAAAATAAAAGAATATTTAAATATCTTAAAAAAAAATACCTTAAATTTTGATCTGTGGCATTTCCCTGCAAATAATCTGACAGAGCTATCAGTTTTAGGTCTACTTTGATTCTTGGCTGTAGTTTTAACACCAGAATCAGGGGAATTCTTGCCAATTTCCTGATAACAGAGAGAGTATTACTTTAAATTTAGGCTTGGCAGAAGCTATAAACTGTGACTACTATTCTGATCCATCTTTGTACCTGTCATTTTAATCTCACATACTTTATCCTACTACATCCTGGCAGGGAGGGTAGGTGGGCCAAGCTTATTCTCATTTATTTATTTAAGTGCCCTGCCCAAACTCCCAGGCCTGTGGTTCCTGTGACACCATGCTAGCCTCACCTCAATCACCACCAAGGCGAGGTCGTTGGGTCTACAGAAAGGAGTGCTGGGATCAAGCTTCAATCATACATTCATTCATGATCATGACCCCACATGGCTGTGGGTACCATCCAATCAAGGTTAACCTTCTTTCAACTAACTTAGCAAAGCTCTTGTATCACTAAGTCAACGTAAAAAAGACAAACAGTCACATGATGCCCCTGAAACTGATCCTCTGCTTGGCACACATCCTTGTTTCAGTTGTGCCAATCTGAGGAACCAAGACCTTTAAAAATATTGTCTGTCATGCCCTATTTCAGATTCCTCCAAATCAGCACAGGCAGTGAGACGTGACCATGCAGGGCAAAACTCTGTCTGAACCTAGCTGGACACTAGGGACACAGGCAGCTCCGTGTCTAGGTGAATGGATTGGGACTGGGAAGGGGCCTGGGAGGGAAAGAAAAGTTCAAGTTAAGGACAGTGTTATACACAAGAGGCTCTTTAACCAGGGAGATCATAAAAAGGCTAAAGCACCCTTTTCCTTTAGGGGAGATTTAGGATCCTTCCCCTCAAGCAGCAGTTCTCAAAGTGTGGTTCAGGGACTCTGGGGCTCCCTGAGACACCTTCAGGGGTCCATACGGTCATTGACATCTGCCTAATACCAGAATGTTCTTTACCTTGTACACTTCCATTTTCTCATGCCAGCACAGAGGGCGCGTGATGTCATCATTCTGGCATCTTTGTGTTTGCACATTCTATTTTTAAAATTTCTCAGTTTAAATTTCTAATGCAGTACATATTGTTATATAGGGGTCCTCATTAATTTTTCAGGGTGTAAAAGGGTCCTGAGACCAGAGCTTGAGAACTGCTAATAACCCATCTTCAGACAGGCAACAATATCCTTTCTTCAGGCAATGGATTCTTCACCCCATCTAAGATTCCTGTTTTGAACTGACCTTTCTCCATTTGGGGAAGAAATGTCCTTCGCGGGGCATCCCCGAACTAGCCTTTGGCACGTCTTAACAGACTGCCCTCACTGTGTCTTAGAATGACATTCTCTCCCGTTACCCAAACTGCCATCTCTCCTAGGTCTACTATGTGCCAGGGAGAACAAATCCACATAGGCACCTATCCAACCCTGGAACCATTAGTGTTAGCAAGCTCCTTCCCATGGATAATCGAATGCTGACATATCTGGGCTAATGAGGAATACTAGATGGATACTATTCAATAACACGTGACAATAATTATAACCTTTTGCTACTATATAACTTGCCTTAACTCCTTTTCAGTAACTTTATCTTCTCAAAGACTTCTGAAAATAATAATTACTATTCTCAGAGGGGAAAGATCTGCTTTTCAGAATCCAGTACCCAGCAATCCTGTGGATTTAATTTTTAATTGGGTCACACCATAGTGTAAGCTATTGAAGAAGAGCCTGATCTTGCATCTGTTTCTCATGACCTGTATTGTGTAGCACCATGGTTTAGGTACCAAGTCTGCTGAGTGAGTCTGTGAAGATTCTAAAATAATAAACTTGGGTCTCAACTCCTATAACTTTCCTACATTTAAATCTATACCCTTCCACTGGAATTTTAGGAGAAAGGACAGAGATGCCTGCAGTTTGACTGTAAACTGAGTTTCAGGAAAGCCTTGTTTTTCTTTTGAGTGGAGGCCAGAGGCAGCCCCTATGATTGCTGGTTGTCTTTCATGAACTGGCCTTGGCTACAAACCACAGCCAGTACCGTGACTCAGCAAACACAGCCAGGCCTATATGGGGAAAAATTCTCATTTCATTTAAACCATTTCCTAAGTACCATCTAGAAAGTTACTACTTTCCAGTTCTGACTTATTTAGAAGAACTGTGAAGAAAGACATGTGGAAACACCGGCCATGGGAATTGCTTGCGGCTGTTCTGCTAAAGGTCTGGCATATGGAAACTTAGATCTAGAAGACAGCTGGTCGCAATGGCCCTTTGAGACCAAGGTAATACAGGCAGTGGGGTGAGAGTGTACTATCCTTCAGTGTTTAATAAATCTGACATCAGGATGGGTCGGAAACAAACAGGGATCATTTGTGTGGTCTGGGACTGCCCACAGGGCTGACCAGCTTCCTTTGCAGGGATGGTACACCACATTCTTAATATGGTGTAACATCACAGGCATGACCCAATCAGAGCAGAAGTGGGCAGGGTCCTGGAGGCCCCCATTACACCAGGCATTAGCCCTTTAGCTGCTGGATCACAGAAGGGTCAGGAGAGAGGCCAGGATGCTGGCGAAGTGGGGAGACTCAAGGTGCTGGGGAGTCACAGTTATTAACTAGCAGGTACAGACTCAACATCTTCACAAGGGGTCCAACCATACTGGAGTTTGCCAGCCAGCTTTCAACCCCATCCCCACATCGCCAGCCACGGTGCTGTGTGAAGAAGTCAAACCTGGTCTCGGGCCTCAGGAACTCTGCGGTGAGAATCCATAAAACCTACTATGAGCTCCTAGACTTAACTACAGTCTGCACATGTGGGAGTAGAATTGGGAGCTGAGCCCATTTCCATAGTGAGGCCAGAAAGTCCACTTAGGTCCAGGCAGGTCAGACCAGTTGGTATCATGAGCCATTTGGGCCAAAGGGCAAAGATCACAGCACAAAAGACATCACTAGATCAGACCTCAAGGCTGAGAGGGACCCCGTCAGTGATACATAGGATCGGCCTGCAGGACTTCCACTAGTAATGCTCTTCCCACTGGTGGCACTGCTTCCCTGCTCTGCCTGGTCTTCGGTGAGCACAGCCAGGAGGAGGCTTCCTTGCATTTGGCTGGCTCTCTCTACCTCATTCTCCACGCCCCCACAAGCACCCACACACGCAGCCACCAGTCTACCGAGACCAGGGCAGGCAACAGGGGCCAATAAGCCTTCTTTCCTCTATATTCCCTTCAGAAACGTCGAGTTTTTACACTACGGTTAGTTTTGAATATTGACTTTAAAACTCAAATTGGCTCCTTTGGGCATCTTAGTCTCGGTATCAGATGTACAGGCTCCTCAACCAGTGCTTGGAATCAGCTGAGCATTTCAGGAGGGAGGCCCTCATGAAGCAACTCCTTGGGCAAAAATCTCCTGCTCGTAAGACGTGAAAACCCAACCTGGAAGAGTTACCTCTGTTTACGTCTTTATGCATTCCCATGATATCTTAAAAAGGGGAGAATTCTCTTTCTCAATAAAATCACTACAGTACAGAACGGAAGAGTTAAAGAAAAACAGGAATTTCTTAAAGTTCTGGTAGTAAACAGGCATACGATATTATTATTGTTGTAGTCTTAATAAGCAATTATACGTTCAAAGTGCTTTACAATCACTTAGCTATTCCTCACAACAGCCCTGTGAGGTAGGTCGACATTATTACCCCCATTTTACAGATGGGGAAACTGAGGCACAGAGAGGTTAAGTGTCATGCCCAAGGTCACGCAGCATCTGAACGCTGGAGCTGGGACTAGAACCCAGGTTCCCTGACTCCCAGTGTCCTTGAAACTAGACCACACTGCTTCCAAAGAGGCATCCCCGGACTGGCTTTGAGCACGGATTAAAGACGGACAATGTTGGATGAGGTTTGGGTGTGGTGGTACTTCCCGTGGACACGTTAAGATGGAACCTGAGGTGCTGCCTGGGTTGGTTTTGGCATGCGGGTGTATGTGTTAGTTTAAATGGGTGTGTCTGAGCTTCCTGTCCTGCCCGCTTCTCACTGCATTTTGAACTGGGTCACTGCAGAGAGCGGAGCCAGATGGTCAGGAGGTCAGGACGAACTGGCATATAAAAGGAACTCTGTCAGCTCAGCGCCAAGGGGCCTGCCAGTCTTTGGGAGTTCGGGCAAACTAGGGATGCAGGACTTTGGAACGGAGTCATCTGCCCACCTTAGGCAGGTCTGCTTAATCTTATTAATTATTATTATTATTATTTTTTACTGGCCAGCATCAGGAAGTTGTGTTCATTTCATTTCTCTGTGGGGCGGCTGCTCCCCTCCTTTGCTCTCTCTCACTCTTTCCCTTTCTCTGAGTCTCTGCTTGGAAGGGAAAACGGTTAAGCCTTGCACGTTCCCTTTCATGAAAAAGAGCCACCGTGAGCAGCGTCCGCGACAGGAGGACATGGCCCCGCAGATGAGCCACAGCCCTGCTTCCACCTTCTGGAGGAGTACTTTGCTTGGAAGGGGTCTCCCTGGGGCCTTGGGTTTGCTTTTTCCTGCATTTCTCCCGAAATGCTGTTTCAGTAGAAATAAGCCCACTTGAGACTTTTCCCTTTCAAGGCCTTAGCCACAAACGCCTTCCGACTAAGGAGCTTGGTGCTGTAGCTCAGGCAGAAAATTCTAAAGCATCCGTTCAAGCATCTGAAACAAACGAATCAGCCAGTGAAATCTCATCTGTTAGCATCTGTTCTCCTCTTAGATTAAAAAGGAAAAAACAAAGAAAGCCTTTTTATGGCTCATGCTTCACAAAAAGAAAAAAAAAAAACCTTGCTACTTTTTAGACTATGGGGACTAGATAACAGGTGTCTGACACTCCACAGATTAAATGTCTGTGAAGCACCCCATTTTCCTCTGTCTTTATGCACTGAACCTCCCTCCTCAGAAGGCCACATCAAAGCACATTAGGGACTAAGCGTAGTGTGCTTCTTTCATATCACTCACCTTTCCACTTTACCACCTACGTCACCATCTGTTGGTTGGGGCACCGGCTTTAACATTATAAAACCTAACAATCTACTTCTTTACAAGCTGGAAATAATGGTCTCTCCTCCTTAAACCCAACTTCTGAACAGCTATGGAAAAAAAAAAAAAAAAGACTATCCCTCTAAAGACTTCCTGTCATTAAGAAT
>NW_011889118.1:979101-992495 GCF_000151845.1 Pteropus vampyrus
CTTTACAAGCTGGAAATAATGGTCTCTCCTCCTTAAACCCAACTTCTGAACAGCTATGAAAAAAAAAAAAAAAAGACTATCCCTCTAAAGACTTCCTGTCATTAAGAATTAAGATGGGCAGGCTCCCATCTGGGATGAGTGAGGGACAGTCTCCTCGGATTCCACCAGAGCGTCTTTTGCATAAAGGAAATCCTTGAATGTTGAAAGGAAAAAGAAATGAACAAAACTTTTCCCACTTGGGTTTTTTTTTTTTTTTCTTATCCATGAGGTACTGGACAAATTTGTGTCCGTCTCTGGCACAGGAGCCCTCACCTGGAAGGCCTGCTGGGACATTACTAGTTGCTGGGAAGGGAACGGAGTTTTCGTGGCTGCAGAGCTGTGTTCCTTTATTTACTGGCTCCTCGTGGAAACTTGCAGGTCACTCAAATGCAGCAGCAGTGGATGAAGAGCAAATGCTGAGTCAAACTAAAGTGAATATGGCATGTAGGGGATGAGTGAGGAAAAAAAAAAGGCCTGATGCAGCTTCTCCCTGATTCCCTCTGTAGAGGTACTGGAAAGAAGGCAGGCTTTAGGGAAGATGATGGATGGACAGATGGAAACTGCACACTCATTCAGACCGCAGAGGCCAGAGGATTCTGGGTGCTGAGCTCCTAGCCACGCATGGATCCAGGAGCTCCTCAAGCCATTCCTCTTCATACAGAAGGGGACATTGCAGTTGGTCTGAACATAGGGAGACCTGATGGAGCCCACAGGGTTGAAAAGCATAGTGCACCTTTGTGCCCTTGAAATCCATTCCATGGTGGGGCAGGCAGAGAATGTGGACCAGTTCTGATCCTGTTCAGACAGACTGCACTCTATGCAGCACAAGCACGCACATGCCTATGTCTTGACTTCCGTGCTCACACCATGATGCCCACATTCCACTTGCCATTAGCAATCGGTCAGCCATGTGGCACCTCTGGCACAGGGAGCGGCAACTCATCCCACTTCTCAATAGGCCGTGCCCACTTTTAGGGGCTTCCTTGAGGATCTGTGTACTTGTCCTAGTCACACTGTTGGTGCGTTTCTCCCATTGCCATTTGACCCCGTTTCTCTAACTGCTACATCATCACGTAGTATTTCATCATGCTGAAAGGAAAAGCTTCCTCGTGCTAATTAAAAATAGAGTGACAAGTCACATTTAAAGCCATTTCTAGAGCAAAGGAAGCCAAAAATGTAATTAGAATTATCCTTCAAGGAGACAAAATTCTTCTATTTTTAATGTTTGCTTCAGAATCAAATGTATTTCCAGAATTTATCTGTCAAGATTATGAACACAACTTAATTTTCTAGGCTGTATATTCAACATAAATTATAGTCATAGCCTCAATTCCCAATGGAACCATGTGAAAACGTGTTGATATTACCACCTAACTGGAAATATTTAGATTTCACCAAGGAAATGAAACTCTATCAACAACAAAATGGAAAATGTTTAAGAGGAAAAAAACCCCTCAGCATTATTGTTACATAATGTAATCATCTTTTAAGCCACGATTTAACAATGTAACTTTAGCATCATTTGAACCTTCAACTTGAAGACTCAGTGAAGCCCGTTCATGAAATGTGATAATTACTCAGCCATGTGTTGTTTTTCAGGTTTTAAAATATCAAAAGACTATCATATCCAGCCACCAGAGCAAGCACTAAAACCATCTAATTAGGAAGCCTTGGGGATTCAGAAAAGGTATAACTCTGTCTCTAGGTGGTCATCACACATGCCTTCCACAGTAAACAGAAGGATCTCATAACACAAAGCTAACGTGATTACTGTAAATTATGACATATCCATGCATGAAAGAGTATGTTCCCCCCTCCAGAAAAGTGATCAAGTTCAACCAACCCCACCAACTAGAATCTGAGAACACCAAGCAGCTCCCTACAAGCAGAGGGCCCCACGGCACTCTGAAACCTGGCCAGCCTAGTCCTTGAGGCCCAAGGCTGCTTTTGGGAAGGGCCGTCAGAAACACGTTCATCACTCCCTCTCCTTGCACCCAACTTGGTCATTTTTCTCTCAAGAATGTATGGACCAGAAACCTTACAAACACTTTTCAGTCTGCTTTGCCTCTCTGAGGCTACTTGTGAACTATGACCGGAAGGACTATCACTTTTGCATACTGAATTGGCCAGAGGTAAAAGAGCTTTACTCACAAATTCTACCACCTGAGACAGCAATGAGCAAACTGACTACTGAGCTTGTGACTCACTGAGCTACCTTTAGGAGATGTGACCACAGAAAGAAAGATCAGAGCTGTCTTCAGCTAGATTCAGAATCCATCCTCCCCCAACGCTGCAGCTGTCTGCGTAGAGCATAGGTTTCATCATGAACCAGCAGGTCACTGTCGCACAAGGTCATCTACTACTCCGACATATGCGTATGCACTTTCATGCACTGTCATTCATGTTCATATTCTCTCTTTGAGCGAGATCACAGACAAGCCTTCACTTTGGGAGTGACCGTCACTTTGAACACAAAACAATACTGGGCGTTTTTCCCCAGGAAAAAAGTGAAAGACTATTCTATGTCGACCCTTACCAATACCTTAAGACCTAATTTAAGACATGTGGTGATAACAGGGACATAAAAGTAATTTTAGAGTAAATAAATTAAAAAGGAAAAGTTCTTTACCAATTCACAATGGACTTAAAGCATTCTGGGTAGCAGAGATGACAGGGCTTTCAATTAATTTGGACAGTTGCTTCTGACAACTTGCCAACCTCTGTAGTTCCATTTTTCTGGTTTTTAGCATCTTTTTCTCATTCCCTCTTCACTCTGCTTTCTCCATCGCCAGCACTCACAAATGGCCCTTCCTGGGGAGGTCTCCACTGTGACTCCTTTCCTCTGTACACCTGCTTCCCATCCCGGAGCTTTGGGTTTACCTAGGATTCTATATCCTTGACTACGTGGATCCTGGTTGGAACCAGAGGTTCCTACAAGCCACATCCGCACTCTAGGAGCCTGAGACAGGACCAGGACCAGGCCAGCCAGGGTGTGAGAGAGCAGCATTTGCACAGCAAGCCTCGGGGCCAGCAAGAAACACACAACACACCAGATACACACACATATGCAAACACACACATACCAGGAAGTGATGGATGTTACTGAAATGGACCAAAAACCAACAAGCAGTGGGGTAAGAAACGAACAGAAACAAAACAAAGCACTTGCGTTCAGATGGAAAGCTGTTTGCTGGGAAACTAACTAGGGCCTGAGCCCAGGGCTGAGAAGGTGGGTGCCTGCTCAGAGGGCACTGCCTTGGGAGAAGTCTGGAGGAGGCAGGGTGCAAGGGCAGCGCTTGCTTCCCTCCCACGGGGAGGTGCCTCCGCCACTGTCCTGGGGGGCCCTGTCCCACAGGCCGCAGAAGATGCCCACATGACAGAGAAAGCAAGGAGGGAGGCACTTACCTCGTGGCCCAGAAATGGCTAGTCCACATTTGGGGGAGTGTGCAGTATCTCAGTTTAAACAAAATCCTTGTGGTACTGCTCAACCACGAATTGTCAGCTCTCTAGTATTTCAAATAAGCTTGTAAAATCGTTAGTGAAGAGAGAAAACGACAAAACAACAATTCACCTGTAGGGCGATTGTGGTGTTCTTCGCAGGGTATTTTCCCACCAGTCCTTGTTCTTTCCGTTTCTTGAATTTCCTAAAGTAGTCCTGTATCAGGAAAGTGGCATAGAACTTCCCCACGGTTACCTCATCATCTAAACGGAGAGACCAGACAGAGCTCTCCCGAATCAGCACGTTTGCACCAAGAGCCTAAACGCTGTTTCTGGCTGGGGGCAGGGGTGGGGAGGGACAGCGCAGAAGGCCCTGAGCTGTCGGCTTACAACACAGGAGGGAGACTAAGTCTAGCAAAAAGCAAGGTTTGGCAAAGCGGTTAAGGCTCAAAATTAGAGTCAGTTAAATGAACCAATACTCAAAATTGCAGAAAATAATAGACTTGTCATGAGTTTAATAGAGCAGCGTATTAGTAACACTATGAAGTGCTGTCTTGGTTATTTACTTAAAATAAAAATTATAAAACAAAAAGGCTTCATAGGTCATATTTTCACCCCTGTGCACAGGGATTTGCATGAGTAATTACCATGAACACCAAGGGCAATTAACCATACAAATCCCAATGCCTGGAGATAAAGATAGAGACCTCAGAAAGGTGACAGACAAGCTTGGAAGAAGAGGAAGGTTCAGAGCAGTGACTGCAAACCCAGATTTTCATGTGCCCCTTGACTCTCTGCCAATAGCCTCCATATGCCATTTCTTGGTTTGTAATTCAGAACGGTTTGTTTATTGCACCATAAGTGACAGCGCCAACTAACCTCACCGTTGAGGTGACTTATTTCTGCTTTGTTCAGAAACAACCCAACATGTATGATTGAGACCTGGAACTCTGCTGAGCATTTTACAGGTGATGCATGAGGCAGAATAGAGGCTCGGGCTGTCTCACGGTAAACCACCTTGGCAGTGTGAGTGCACCCTAGGGTTCTCCATGAGCCCTACTCTCCCAAGGGTGCTTGCTACCAGATCTGCAGTGTGCCAAGGGCTCCAGGGTGGAAAGTTTAAGGCCCCATCAGCAACCCATCCCACGTGGGGTCACAGACCACCGACCATGACTTGCAGAGGCTGGGAGGAAGAATGGTTGCTGACCCTCAGGCTTTAGCACGGCTAAACTTTTGGCCAGGCCGCCCTTGTAAGAGTTACGTGCGATCTCGGGCAAGGGGCTCAACCTCTCTCTGCTTGTGTTCTCATGTGTGAAGGGGGCTACACCTCTTAGAGAAGCTGTGACGATTACATGAGATGTGGCATGTAAAGCACTCAGCTAAGGGCCGAGGGGCTGGATGACTGGGAGGCATCAGAGTCGCCATTATTTTACAACCTACCAATAGTGGCACCCACTGAAATGGATTATAGAGCACCACAGGTTGGGGGACACTGGGGCCTGTCTTATTCATTAATGCACCCTGGGTGGGGCTCATTTAGTGCTCAAGTGGAAGGTGTCCCTTTCTGGACACTGCAGGGCCACTGTGGGCTGCCTCTCTGAACGTCTGTGCCAAAAGCTACTCAGTGCTACTGTAAGAGAAGATGCTTAGAATGACCAGGCTTCGAGAACATGTTGCGTTTCTTCTCAGCCTAAGCTGGGCAAGTCCCAGAGGGTCCAGGGGCCACCAAAGTGAACCTAAGGCTTTGTGTAACACATGAAACCATGGACCCTCATTGGTCTTAGGCTGGTCTAATGCTGCACTGACCACAGGCGAGGAGGCGAGAGGTACAGAGAGACCATTCAGGTCTTGACATTTCAACTCCCATTTTGCTCTCCAGCCACTTCCCACTTCGCCCAGGATGTGTTTGGAACACGAGGTCCAGCTACAGCTACCTCTCCTACTGGGCATCTGTAGGGGCCAGGCCCTGTGTCACATGGGTCCCTTCAACAACTCTGAGATGGTGGATCTGCTCATCCCCTCTTGACAGTTGAGAGACATTAAAGGACTTGCCCCAAGCCAGTTGAGTTAGGACATGAGCCCTGAACCTGGGCTCTTCTCCTCCTATGCACCACTCCCTAAGGGATGGCCGAGCTCCAGCCACACAGGCCACCTTCTTCTTTGGGGCTGCTTCTCCCAGAGTACAAATCTCTCTCTCTATATGCAGGAGGTGGACCAACTGCTCACTGAGTACAGAATCCTGGGGACCTAGAGGCATTCTCTACCTGCTGTGCCACAGCCAGCCTCTTCGGTCCAGGGTTTCAAGTCTTCTCTGTGGGCTCCCAGAGAAAATACCACCCTATCTACAGAAGGCCCATCTCACTCCACACTGGGATGCTTCCAGTACACACAAGCCTACCCTTATCTCCCTTCCGCCTGGATTGTGCTAGCCTAAAGGGGCCAAGGGAGCACCTGCAGGAGGGTCTTGGGTCTCCCTGGCCCAGAACCTGGGGTGGCAGTGTACTCAGTGCAGAGGGCTGGCTGCGTTTCTACCTGAGGGGCGACTCCAGTGCAGGCGCATAGCCACCCAGAGCTCTGCAGGGAAGGATTCAAGGACCACTTGTCTGCTGCATTGAGACACTGAGCTAAATGAGACTACACCCAGGGAAGAATTTTTACAAACGGGAAAAGTCACAGCTATAGCAGGACAGAAAATGAAGGAAGAGAAGGAACGAATGCAGTGAGGCCGTCTGGGCTCAGGACTGGAGAAGGAGAGATGAGGTCAGCTCTGAGTGCTCTTCAAGGCAAAGAAGCCAAAGATCCAAGTCAAGGAACAGAGGCCCAAAGGCAAGGAGAGCCTCTGTGGGAAGAGGGGACTACTAAAGAAAGGGGGAGGATCCATGAAGCAGTATGACAAGACTGAAGAGTAGAGGTCAGAACCGAGAACGTGAGCGAGAGTCAGAAATGGGCAGTGAGACAGCTCGGCCTTCCGACGGAGACAGAGAACAGGTTGTCCCCATAGCCACGGGCCCCTGCACCACTGAGGGTACAGAAAAGGGCAGTTTCCAACTGGCGTTCCTGGGCTCATTCCCGAGTGTCACATCGTCAAACTCATGACAACCTGAGGACGACTCACATCGCACCCATGTCAGCGACACCTGCGAAGACAGACACCTGCTCTCCTGTCACCAGGTCTGTAAGGGGCTCCCAGGGTGCCAGGAGCAGCTGGCCTGGCTCAGTCTGCTGCACTCTGCCCAGGTTACGGGACACTGAGCTCAGGGAGCTACCCATCGGCTGGCCCAGAAGGCTCTTTTTCTAAGTGTGTCATGATGTGAGAAAGGCTGGAGACCACTAGCCTGCTGGAAGGTAAGAGTAAAACAGAGACAGATGCTAAAACCCTGCCCAGCAACTCATTCGGGGTCTATTCGCCAAGGCCAGAAAGTCATTGCCTTTTGAACGTCTTCAGTGGCAGCAGCACTTATCTGAGACGCAGCCTGATAAGCACTATCCTAGGCACATACACAAACCATGACATGAAACTTCTAGAGCATTCCATCTCCTACTAAGGCTCCATTTCCTTCTTCGTGGGTTTCACAGTGCCTCTTGATGCCATTTTGGAATAGAGTAACACTTGCCGTCCTAAACCTTAATCCTTTTAAAGAAATATGGAGAAAAAGCCAGGGCCCGTTGTTGGGGCAAGAAAAGTCAGAAGAATATTTACCCTTTACTAGAAGTCTAGTAGAATTAGAAGCTGATCAGTGTTTCAAAGGAAGGGGATTTAGATGGTGACCCAAATTCTGGACTTTTTTCTGTAAAATTAAAAAAAGATGCAGATTCACAACAACGTGAATGTCACTGTCCAAGTGAGTCTAGCTAGGATGGGCACTGATGTGTGAGTGAGACTAGTTTGCAATGAAAGTGGCATTTCAAGAGACATGAGGTGGAGCGGGAAGGAGCGGGGCTCCTGACCGCGTGAGGAAGGTTTACTTAGGCGCAGCCCGCTATTCTGAAGCATGCATCTGTATTTTGAGAAACATTGTAGGGGAATACAGTTGGCAAGAGATAACTCTGATTCCATGCCACCACCCTAAAACAGAATTGCTTCAGAATATTCTGAAAGACTGAGAGTTGAAAGGAATGGAGGCTGCAGAAAAAGCTCAAGCACATTGTTACAACAATTTAAAAAAAAGCAATTTATCTAAGCCATGCAAGCACTTGGGTGTGCAGCTAAAAGAAAAGAACGAAACCAATGAGTTGTTTTAAATGTGCAGTATCAGTTCTCCCATGGAGAGCCAGGGTTTTCTGTGTGGGAGTTTTAGGTTTTTGTTCTTTTTGGTTTAGAGGGAGGGGTTGCTTTTCCTTTATCATTTCTTCATAGGCCATCTTCTCCAGCTTTGAGCTGGTGGCTGTGCCAGCTATGGGTGGCTCCCTGCAGCGACAAAAACTCATACAGCGTCTTGCTTCATAGTGAAGAGAAGAGCTGGCCAGCATGCCACTCTCTCTGCCCCCAAGAGCCAGAGGTTGCCACATTCTCAGAGGGAATGGCCACTATCTTGGCCCGGGGTTCCGGAGTCAGCGTTCGGCCTGAGCCAGACCAATCTAGAAAGCTGTCGGGGCAGTAACACTATAAAAGTTCGGTTGGTTACAATATACACCAAATGCTTATCACGTGCCCAGGGCTGGGGATGCTAGGTGCCGTGTGGTGGCACCAGGTAAACGGATCCTGCACTTTTAAAACTTGGAAATAAAACAGTCAAAAAACAACCACCTCAACTTCTATGTCCATGTGCACGTAAATAAAAATGGAAAAACAGTGTATACATTATATATATATATATATTTTATATATGTATATATATAAATCTGAAAAAAGTTTAGTCAGTTATTTTCTC
This sequence comes from Pteropus vampyrus, assembly GCF_000151845.1. Taxonomy (NCBI): domain Eukaryota; kingdom Metazoa; phylum Chordata; class Mammalia; order Chiroptera; family Pteropodidae; genus Pteropus; species Pteropus vampyrus. The sequence continues at coordinate 987,450 of NW_011889118.1, forward strand.
ATAAATAACAAAAAGAAATAAGCATGCCTGTTAGTCTTGTCTCTATTCTAAATTCGAATCAAAGGGACATTTTTGGTAATTATGGTAGTAAATTCAGTCTTGATAAGAACATTTTGAAAATACCATTTTCTGACAGCTATCTACTTTTTTGTAAGAAGCTTTCAATAGTATGTTGAAGAATAAATGGAAACTAGTTTTAAATAGTTCATTTTGGACCAAAAGATACAGGCTTTTTGTTTTGAGGCAGCAACCTTGTTCTCTCAATTGAATTCCTCCACCAACAAGAAAACCCCTGCTCCAGCTGTCTGGGTCTGGGTTTTCTTCCCATAGAAGCCTCTCCTTTGGCTGGAATGATCTTCAGATCACTCCCCCCGCCCCCACTCCCACCCCCGCAAACAATTACACCAAATAGCCGAAAGGCTTTCTTTAGCTGTTAGTCTCAATGCTCTAGCTGATCCATAAAGCATTCTGCAGGCATTCTGGGCTGGCTGGAAACACGATCACTGAAACCAACGTGTTGGCCAAGAACTACTTAGAAATAGATTACACTGACCACCAGCTGGAGGGACAACTTGGTCAAGCAGTTTCATGCTGGTTTTCTTCCAGATTTTCTTTATCACAGCTCGGAGTTCTTCATTAGCTTGTTCCAGGTTCCCTGGAACAAAAAATAAGAGGGGAAAACAAGCCTTGTTTCTTTCACCGAGCAATCCCTCTGTTCTCACCATGGCTGCTTCCCTCCCAGCCTGACCTAAATGGGAGCATGGCCCTCAGACGGGGCTCCTCGGTCAGGGTCATACACACTGGCTATATTCAGCAAATAGTTATCGAGCCATCTGATGGGCAGTCACTCCACTGTGGGAACAACCATGTTTTACTCTGGAATCCAGGGCCTAGCATAGTCTGATTGTCCTACCCCTCCCAAGCCAGCACTTACTCCTTTCTCACTGCTCCCAGTCTAGAATGCCAAATACTGCCTCCATCCTTGAAGACCCAGACTAAATTTCCCCAAGTAAGACTCTCTCAGTTCCTACCGTATGTACTCATCTGCACCGCACCATCTTGGTCTCTCACCAGATGGGCTGATGTTCTCCTCCTCAACTAACATGTCAGTATATAAGACCACCTTGCCTTCTACATCCCTCACTGATGCCAGCTGGGGGCCAGGTACAGAGGCACACACTGCAAGAGGTGTGCTTTGCTGGGCAGATTCACCCTGAGCTCCGGGGTTGCAAGGTAAGCGCTGTCCACTGACTCTGCATGCATCCCGAGCTGGCCCTTGTTCTCTCATCTCCCTCACAGTCCTCGCTTCTTCACCTCCTGGTCACTCCTCAACCTGCTGCAATCTGATTTCCCTTCCACCTCTGAAGTTGCCACCGAGCCAACCCCAATGGCTACCATACTCCATGACTTGTTCTACCAGGGCTGAGCGTGGCCACAAAGACCAATCTGGTTTGGTCTCGGCTGGGAGGATGCTGGTCTTGGTATTTCCCAAGTGCCGACTATGTGCTTGCACTACAGACATCAGCTCATCTCACCCCCAGGACTTACCCTGACATAGGTGAGTTTATTTCCTTTCCATAGAGGAAAAAAAAACAAAACAACACAGCTAGAACAGCAAAAGCCCTCGAAGCTCACACAAGTAGTAAGGGACAGCTGGGGTGAACTCATGTGTGATGGATCTTTCTCTGTCCTGATCTCCCACCTATTTCTCCTGCTCTGTAGAAATCAGTGGCATGAGTCACCTCAAAATGTTCTGGGACAAAGTGAAGCATAAAGGAAGAAAAGAAGAGATGAGGGAAGCAGGGACAGCCAGCTGGCCCAGCACAAATGTTCACATTGCACACAGCACCCCAGAAAGGCCCAGAAGGGAGAACGCAGGTGGGAGATGGCAGCTCCTTCCAGGTCTACCACCTGTGTTGCCTCCAGGGCATGCTCACCTTCAGTCTTGATTTTCAGAGCTGTTCGAACCAAAGCAAACAGGGTTGCATTAAACATGACTGTCCCATCACTGTTAAGAGGCATGTTCATGGCAACCAGTCTCTGCAAACAGAAAGAAAAGTTTCTTAATGGAATATGAATGATTGATGATGGCCATATCCCTTTTCCACACTTATTCTGTTTATCACTCATCTCTTTTCTCGTCAACCAGCCATTTTAGGAGTGCCTACCATCTGCGGGGCTCTGACATGGCAAAGATCAAAGCTTTAGTCATGAAACTCAGACGGTGTTTTTTTTTCTTTTTTTTCTTTTTTTTTTTTTTTTACCCTTAACTGTTTAATCACCTCATTGTTCCAACAGTCTTCTCCCTTTCTCATTAACCAGTGCCCTTGTGTCTTGGGGTCAGGACTCCATCCTAGGCATATCCTTAAGTCTGCTATGAGGATAAAATGATGTGTCAGATACAACGAGCCAGGCACAGGGCCTGGGATTTAGATCCTTAAACAACGGGGCCCATTACCATTCCTAACACAGGGAGTGTCCTTCAAGGACCCTGCCCTGGTGAGACCATTGCGAAGTCCAAGTCCACGTGGTTTCTCCAAGCATTTGGTTTTTCAGAGCAGATCTCCACTTCCTGTTTCTCTTTTGTCTCTCCTGGTCCCTCTAACACCAGCACTGGGAGTTGGACAGGACAGGGTGAATTACATCCTCTCTGGGGCCCAGTTACCTCATCTGTAAATACAGATGGTTTGCCCACACCCAAGGGGCTATGTGAAGATTAAAGATTGTGGACACAAATCTCATCCCAGTGCCTGGAACAAGGTAAGTGCTAAATGAATGGTAATTATAATTGTTAATAGTTTCAACTTTTTCATTTTGGCTGACAGGGTGTCCCAGGAGAAAGAGTAAAAAAAAAAATTTTTTTTCTCCTATTAATGGATGGAAATTTGTGTTTGCATGATGCATCCCATCTAAATTCTCAGTCCTATTACCAACCATCCCTGTATCCAAAACCAGTGCAAGCAGCTGGGATGCCCTGGATACCCAACTTTTCCCACCAGGTTTCTGAGTCAGCAAAAAAAAAAAAAAAAACAAAACACTTTGTTTCTCGAAGACAGACACTTAGATCCTTTATGTGAAAGAGTCTGGAAATGTGAACACAAGAAGACAGCCCTGAGCTGGAACCCATCTTGTTATTGGAAAGCAGAGAGGAGGCTAGAATTGAGAAATTTATGAAAAAAGTAAACTTCTGAGGCTTATTCTCTGTACCTGCATCCAGAGTCCTGGCTGAGGAGAAGCAAAGACACAGACAAAGACCCTGAGGACTTGCCAATGGGGCTTTCTGGACTTTTGGGGCAGGGAACAATGAGTTTGGCTTCGAAGATTTCTTGGAAAGACTGATATATGTCGTAGACTCTACTCCGTTACACTGGGTCTGTCTAGAGCTGGTCCAGCAACCCCGAAGTGGTAAAACCCCTGACCCTGAAATCCCCTTGAGTCCATGGGGGAGGGGGACCAGCTGCTGGGCAGACTGCCTGGATTTCTATGGGGGTAGAGTTTCAACATATAAATCTTGCATTTCTCCTTTAAAACTGGGAATGATCTGGTGCTACAACTGACTCGAGGTGGATCACTGTGAGTTCTGTGGAAAGAAAATAAATATCGCCCAGGGCTCACAGAGAGCATGGTCTATGTGAAAACTATAGAAGTGGGGTGGGTGGGAGATCTGGATCCACCCATGAAAGGCCACTACCTGATACACAGCTCACCAGGAACGGAGCTCTGGCAGCAGAGGGGCACATCGCTGCGCGCACCATCACACAAGCTAGGAATGTCCAGGGGACCAAGTCTTCTCCTCTCTACTTCCTAGGCAGATCTTTAAGCCACCTCCAGCTCTCTATCCCCACTCCCACTGCCCTCCCCCTGGCTCTTGTTACTTCACACTCGGATGACTCTTACAGCTCTCCTGGGTGTTCTCCTCTCCCCAGTTTACTTCTCCATTGCCAGTTACTTTTCCAACATGGAAGTCCACTTAGGTTTCTTCCTTGGAACTCAGCATGGCATAGAAGTTCCTCACGGCTATGCTGGGTTTATGCCTGTGGCCTTCTGCCACTTCCTCTTATATTTTAGCCATACCAATGACTCCCTATAGGCCAATATGACGAAATCTATTCTCATGTGCCAATATTTACTCTTCTGCCTCCACGTCTGTACTCCTTTTCTGCAATACCCTTCCCACTCTGACAAACTCCTACTCTTCTCTCCTTCAGAACCTGATGCAAATGTCACCTTTCCCTCCATTTACCCAATGACAAATTACATAATTCCCTTCCTGTTCTTATTGTTGGCTGACAGGGTGTCCTGAGAGTTACACATCTGGGAGTTCTTCAAGGACGGGAACCACAGATTATTCATCTCTGCATCCCCCGCGCCTGACAGAAGGTTTGGCAGAATGTTTGTTAAGTGAACCGAGGAGTCCCTATAAGACACTTACCTTACAGGCTACTCTGTGTGGACATAACTTCCCAAACCCCAGGGGAGGCTGGATACGGCGGAGCAGAGTGACCACATCGAGGTGCTTGATCCTTCCCCTGGAGACAAAGTACAGCGTGAGGTCCAGGTAGGCATGGCTGGCCTGAGCTTTCAGTTCACTCCACCTTCCACAAAACCCAAGGCCAACATTCCAGAAACAGCCCACACAAACCAGATAGAATCCTTTCCAACCTACTTTGCCTCGGGATCATATTCTGACCATATTCTTTTGAATTCATCTAAATGGTGAGGCCCCAGAATAGACCAGTCCCGAGTCAGATAATCAAAGTTGTCCATGATGACAGCCACAAACAGGTTGATGATCTGTGAAAGCAAATCAGAAGGAAGGAGCTTCAGCTGTAGTGGGATGGAATGGGCTAGACCCTAGCAAACGCTTCCTAATCACGGGGTCATGAAACATTTGAACCCATTTCTCCAGAGAGACTGTAAACACTTTCCTTCTGGAGGCTGCTTAAGAAAAAGGCAAGCTTCTTTCCGAAATGGCTTTGGTACAGTCCCAGGGGAGGGCAGGGGGATGCATTATCAGGACTTACAAAGCACACCGCAGTTTTATAA
>NW_011889118.1:993790-1008713 GCF_000151845.1 Pteropus vampyrus
TGTAAGCATATAGCCTGCCATTTTCCTGGCGGCCTAAGTAGATCCACTGACTCCCAAATGGATAAACCTTAAGCCAGCCACGATCTCAATAACCACAGCAGTTTCAACAAGCCAGCAAAAGTCCTCTGTGACTGAGATGCTAGCGTCTCCGTTTAAGAATACAAAACACATACAAAAAGCTACCATGATCAACAGGGAAAGGCCAGGCTGCTTTAATAACAAGTGTCCTCTGTCACTCCGGAGCCCAAAGCTAGAGAGAGACACACCCCGTGTGGGACTCAGTTACCTGAAGAGCAACAGCACCGCCTGGGGAAAGGTCTGGAAATTGTTGTTCCTGTTGATCTGGTTGTTATCTCTCATGGCAACTTTCCCAAACATCTAGGTGGAGAAATTATTGTGAAAAAAAGAATAGATTTTGTCATCCAAAAACAGAAAACCCCAAATCCTCCATATGTGGATTTAGAACTAACTAAAGTTCCATTCCCATCCACTAGGGCTTTCCCACAGTGCTTGGCACTTCATTTATTCACAAAGATGTGCCGGGCACTGTGCCAACTACCAGTCAGGCACATTCTCCCTTCAAGGAGTTCCTACCCTGGGGGACGGACAGTGAAGTAAGCAGAGGGGCAGCCCCTCCTGATGAGAGCTAGGATGAACCAGCTGGGCAGGAGAGAACAGAACATATCTGAGGCTGGGGGCTTGGGTCAAGTTCCAGGGGAGTGAGATTAAAGCCCACAACTAAAGGATAAGTAGAAGCCAGTCAAGTGACAGGGACAGTGAAGAATGCTTCAGGCAGAGGAAACATCGCCTGCAAAGGAGCAGGGGTGAGACGGCACAGGTGCCCCAGGAAATGAAGAGAATGAGTGTACACAAAGATCAGGCTGCAGACAAGCGTGGGTCCAGTGGGCCACAGAAAGCGGGGAGGCTTTACCTCCAGAGCAAGGTGAAGTTAGGAAATACTTTACTTGTAGGACTTATAGAAGGAGATAGACATTTCAGTAGAGCTAGATGCCTGGCTAAGCTTCATGAGTGAATAGTTGATGGTATGTGCAATGCAGTTTGCACTTCTCTGAGACAGCTCTGGTTTTATACGTCATAAAGGATCTTTCGAGACACACAGCATCGCATATTGCTGAAATTACTGGGGCACGGGTATGTTTATTCATCATTCATAAATCATGGTAAGATTCCTAGTAACTTACAAATCTTTCTATGTCTTCAGAATAAAAAAAATAAGCCCAACCCCTTCTATACTTCTGGAATCACTCCATCTCTTTTACACTCACATCCCTTCCTTATCTGAAAGAGGGCATCTGAACCTGTGGAGAAGGTGGCAGAGAGACCACCCGGGGAGGTCCAGTGTGACAGACTGATCTCCACCTCCCTCTCCTCCTGGAAGCTCTGCCCACTGCCACTTCACGTTAGGGCTCAGCTGTTAATGAAGTCCCAGTCCCCTTCCCCTCCCAGGAGTTGCTGGCGAGTATCCTGCAGCCTCTCAGCCAGGGTCACAAAAAGGCCTGGTTTCATGCTTCTTAAAAGAGAGCTACTGAGACAAGATAATGGTTCAAGTTTAGCCCCAGCCACAGTATCTGGAAATAGTTTGTTTCGGGTGAGAATCTCACCTGGTTACTACAAAACAAAAATTTCAGAATATAAGCAGACTTTTATATAATTAAATATCTTCTTAGCAACATCAGTGCAGAAAACAGGACAATTATGGCCTCTTTTCGTATGGTTGTTTCTATTGCTAAAATCAACTAACTGTGGGTTTTCTCAATCAATGGACTCTCCCAAGACTCTGACTAGGGGTGAGGAGCACCACTAAACCCATCTTTCCTTGGTATATTCCAGCCACTACTTATTCTTCTGAGCCTGGCTCTCTCTGGCATGGGCTCTTTCCTTTGGAGCCACGTCTTTCTCACCTCCATTTTTCTTCAGCAGCCGAGGTGTTTGGCTGCCAGATCATGATCTTGTCTTTCCTTTCTACCTGGCTAAGGTACATCTGCCACAGATTTGGAACCACCCAGCAAAAGGGGCCCCAAAGGGCCAGAGCTTACCTGCATGCCGATAACCGCGTAGATGAAGAACAACATGGCTATGAGAAGGGCGACATATGGGAGTGCCTAGAAGAAAAAAAGCACTTGGCTCAGCACTGGTCTCTTGCCTCTGTGACCGCTCGGGCAGAATGAAGACTCACATGGAGCCACATGCTTTTCTTTTCCATGTTATACTGAAAGGATATCGACGGTGAGGAAGGACTTTTTAAACCCCAGCCGAGCACAATGACTTCAGTCCTGCATACACCAGCCACATGCACACCTAGTGATATGCGGCTGCAGGCGGGATGTGCTTTCCAGAGTCATTAAACAGTGTATTCTAATCCTAACGTGTCAATCCAGACACATTGCTCTCAAAATAATGTTTAAATGCATCATGGGATTCCTTTGTAAAAATATCTAATTGATCGAACCATTCCAGAACACTGACATTTGGATGGCTTCCACTTTCTTTTGTGGGCATGTCTGGGGTGGGGGCGAGGGGCTATTGTAGATCACCTTGCAAAGAAACATCTTTAAGCAAAATGACCTTCCCATCTGCTGACGTCTCTCTTTAGAGAGAAGTCTTAGGAGTGGAATTACTGGGTCAGAGAGGAAGAATCATTTTCTGGCTGTTGCTGTAGAAAGAAAGACACCTTTCTTAAAATGCGCACTTTCTGAAAGAACCACAGAGTTGGGGGTTGGGCCAGGGAAGAAAAGTTGCTAGCTGAGTGGTCGCCTATCCTGGGCTCTCCTTAAAAATATCAAATACAAGTATATGTGTCACGTCAGACCCCTGGTCCTTTAATCCAATACTCCTCCACTGCTTTTCTACCTCATCTCAAGCGATAGAAGATGTCCATGTGCATGGTGGAGGAATAGACTTGAGCCAGGAATAGATTTGAGCCAGGCTGCACCAGCCTGGAGAATAACAGATGATGAATGAGACCAGGGTTGTGACTAAATGTCTTCAACTTTGTAATCCTTCCAGGCATTGGAAAACCCACAGACTGATGTTGGTGTGCTGGCCGAGGCAAAGTTGTCTGATTCATATCTAAGACTAGTTGACACAGGACGATTGCAGCCTTATGAGAGGAGGCCATCCAAGAGAGAGGCTGTTAGGCTTCTGGGGGTCTGCTGGGACCCAACGCACTGTCAGACATCACCATTTACCACTGGGCATCCTGGGGGAGGACCAGACTAAGGGGCTCGGAGGGTCCACGTCTCTACTAGTCTTGGAGATATTGCAGATCTCTCAGCTGCAGGTCCCTCTGCTTTCTTTTGTTTCCTTTAAGCAAGTAATCCTAGTCACCCAAGTAATGTAAGTCAGGTCTCTCCAGCATTCCAAATTCTCTATTGACCTAGGCAGTCACGTGCCCTAGGCAGTCATGTGACCTAAGCGGTCATAGTGGTCATGCAGAAGGGAGACTGGATCGTCTACAACAGGGGATCATCAGACTTACACAGGATTTTCAAAAACAAAGAGAAGCCCTTGGCATGGCTCTTACCTGAAAGGACTTAATAAAAGTCCACAGCAGTGTCCGGATGCCTTCCCCCCTGCTGAGAAGCTTCACCAATCGCATCACTCGGAAAAGACGGAAAAAGGTGATGGAGATTCTATTGCTCTCTTCAGAGTTCTGAAGGGTTATCATGGAGAGGTCAAACCCAATGGAAAGTAGAACATGCAACACTTTCAGAAAAACAGCAACAGATGCAAACAAAGGTGACAGAGGTAAGAATTGAAGATGTGTTTCTAGGGCCTTTTCACCTTACAAAGCATGATATGAAAGGAAAAGTTACATGCTAACAACACAGGGCTTGGAAAACTGCGTCCACACAGCACATGCATGTCCACGTGGTCTAGTGTATTAAGAGGAGAACGCTGGGCTGGTCAAGAGTACTGGACACTGATGATGAATGCAAACCACTGCAGACACTGTTCTGGAAGAACAATCATGGAGAATACAGAAAAACTAGTGGAAAACTCAACATGGTCAAATAAACTCAAGGAAAAGGCCCAGCCCCTGGGGACGAGTCACTGATCTTACCCCAGGTGTAGCAGTTGGGACAGGGACATTTTCACTTTCAGTTGGCTTTAAGAAATCAAAGATTGAAAAGATATTAATGAACTGGGAAGGAAGCAGTGGTTCAGGAGGACATACCCTCCCCCTTTTTAAATATGTATGGTTACTGTCTTAAGACAACGCACCTGCTCCCTCCCTGCGACAATGCCAGGGGCAACACTTGGAACTGGACTTGAGGGTGGGCAGCCACGGACAACGGGCTCAGACACACTACTTTCTACTTTACATCCCAGGACATGAGGTTTCCAAGGCTGACAGCCACCTAATAAAGGTAATGCTGCAAGACCTCAACTGTCCCTAAAGGTGGAAATGCAGAGTAGGATGCCCGTCTCCGGGGGAGACTGGCTCTCTTCGCTGAGTCAGGGCTGTGGGTCTCAGGAACTCACTGCTCTGCAGCAGGCCACTGAGGACCAGAGTGACACTGCCGAAGAGGGAGAACGAAGAGCAGCTGCCTGTGGCCCACAGCCCTCCTGGACCACACTCTGCTTCTGGGCCTGCTTGTCTGGGCGGTGTGTGCGCCACGGTGCCCTCTCTGGTGTGGCTGCTAGGGAGCTGGATAGACCAAGTTAGTGGGAGCTGGAGAGGGGCTCGTTTTCTTACACCATGCTTCGCTGCCCGACTGACAGGCTCAGACTTGTCAAAGACGACGAAGCTCCGCTGCGTGTGACTGCTGGGGAGAAACAGCTTACGACCAACTCGCCCTGAGCTTCGGCAGCTCTGCCGCCTCTGAGGTCTGGCAGGGTTCCTGTCACTCAGGCCCCAGGGTGCGGAAGCACAGCACTTATCACCCTATGTGCACCTGCCTCCCGCCTCAGGCTGGGAGCCCCGAGAGGGCAAGGACCTTGCCTCACTCCACTCAGCGCCCAGCACAGTATCTGGTACTTATCAGATGTTCAGGAAGTGCTTCAGAAAATGCAAAGAAGTTGTAAGCAACCTTTAACATATATCAGGAGGCATCTTTAATTTAGACAGTGAGGGATGAACAAGAGTCAGGAAATAATGGCCTCTTTCTTCCCTTCAGTAGGGTCACCTCCACTGAAGCAGCTGGTCTACCTGGTGACCAATAGAGCAATGAGGCTCTTCTGGTTGGGCGCCCAGCACTGCTGCATGCATGTCAAGGCTGTTAGACAGCCTTTCTGCAGTGTGTCTGTACAGCTAAGGGATGTGTGCGCACAAGGACACACACACTTATCTGATGGGCTCTCCTCCCTAGGGATAGAGGGAAAACAAGTTCTCAAGTCTCACTCTCGTCAACAGCTGAGACCAAACGCAAAAATTCTATAAAATTCATAGAAAATAAAGAGTTTGGATACATCAATTCATAACTGAAATTCAGCAGTGTGATTGCAAATCCAGGTTCCAATAGGGTGAAAGAGGGATTCCTGCATCATCTGGGAGGCTCAGAATGTGAATTCTGCAATGGCTTTGTCCAAGTCCCGGGTCGCTATTTTTATTTTCCTCTTCTATTATCTCACCTCAAAATAAATAACATCTCCTGAAAGAGACAGATGGTGATATTCTGTCTCCCACACTATCTCCCCAGAGGCTGTGTGCATGAAGCTTAGGTCTAGTCCATGCAGCTGCAGTGTGAGGGTGTGTAAGTGTGCATGTGAGTGTGCGTGCACTCTGTTTGCCTATGTTCAAGGGGATCAGAGTGTGCGCAAGACAGAGCTCTCTACAGTAACCTCCTGAAATGTCCATAACCTGTAAGTTGGACCTGCATGAGAAGAGGGGACCTGTAGTTGGGGAAGACAATCTTTCTGGCTGCACGATGTTGCCCAAGCCCCTTTTGCTTCCTGCTGCCTATCCTGCTCCAAGACTGACAGACCCTACATCATCCTCTTCCTTGTGATGTGGGAAAGTTAGCTGCCAAACTGACTTTCATAGTGCACATCTCTTTTTCAGCTGATGTCTTAGAAGTATGACAAACCTTGGGCTATGAACTTGAAACCATGGATATGCTTTTGTTTAAAAAAAAACAAAGAGGAGGAGACAGTACTTGTGGAGGACAAGGCAATACAACATGCAGGAAAGGAAAGCACATCAAGCTGCATGCACCCCCCGTGCAGCCTGCAGCACCCTCCCCTTTCCCCACGTGCCACACTGGGCGGGAGATGTCATTGGCAGCATGAGAGGACAGTACAAGTTGCCAAAATATCTTACAAAATGGAAGGACCCTGAGGATGGCTTTGCTCACACTACAAATGCCAGCCAGCCTGATGAAAGGGCAGACATGCTCTTACTCTCAGTGGCACACTAGAATTGCTTAAGGATTTTTAACAAAATCCAGTGCCTAGGTCCCACCCCAAAGATTTTTACTTAATAGATTAGGGCTGTGTCTGAGCTTTGGGAGTTTGAGAAGCTCCTAGATGATTTAAACATGCTGCTAGAGCTGAGAACTGTAGTCATAATTCAGGGTAAAGCTGGGTCACGTCTTCAGCTGGTCACCCATACCAGCTAATTCCTTTTGGGTCTGGATTGTCCATACAGAGTGGGACCACTAGAAAAGCCTGCTCAGATTTTTACAGCGAAGCAGTGAGTTCTTTGGGGGTTGATGAGGGTTCAGTACTTAGATGCAGAGATTAGACTCTATCCCCATCTTCCTTATAAGGGATGGAGAAGGCCATGGAAACAAAGGGAGCTAGTGAAAGGAAGAAATGGAACATGAGTGAGCTGATGCTCTGTTGGACTCCTGGGATCAACCACAGGATACCCCTAGAGGACATGAGATTGGGAAAGGACTCAGCTCTTAAGCAGCTTTCCAAAGGCAGCTGCTAGGAGCTGTGGGATCAGCTTTCAACAGAGGGAATTCCAATGTCATCTCAGGGCTTGGACGAGATGACCTCAGTAGCTCCCTCCAACACTGAGATGCTAGTCTTTAGCTGGGAACCCAACAGGGATTTGGCCCTCAGCCACAGGAGGCCGAACTAAATGCCAGAGTCTGAAAAGCTCCTTAAGTCCCTGGGGCTGTCCTGATGTTCCCTCCAGCCCCTTACTGCAGAGCTCTCAAACAGACTCTTGAGATGCAGGCTCAGTACCAGCCCCCTGCAACTACTGGATCTAACGAGCCCTGAGTTTCCCAAGTACAATTGAAGGGGTCGGTCTCTACTTTCTGAATTAATTCCCATCTTCTTATGGAAAAGCTGAGAGGATGCAGTTTTTCAGTTCAGACAGAAGCAAACCAACATCCCAGAAACAGTTAACCTGAGGCATCCTGGAGAACCCAGTCTTTGGAGGGAGCCTCCCTCCGATGACTTCTGACCTGGCATGTAACACCTCTGGGAGGGAGGGCTTCTGTATTTGGGCTTGCTGAGTCTGTGTCCAGAACCCAGAAACCTGGTCCCTAGAAAAGGGTGACCGGATGGAATGGAGAGCTGAACAACCTGACCAGAAGAATGGATTGGGGTCAGAAGAAGCTGAGTGCAGCTGTTGACCACCTAGTCCAAACTGGTACCTGATAAGTCAGGGATAATTCTTGGGTCCCTGGGAGTGAATTCCCTACTGACTTTTGACAGGCTCTTCAGTAAGTAATAACAGGGCAGACATGGCTTATAAGCAAGTATTTTGCCTTCCTAGCAACAATAATAATGGGAAAAGACTAAATGCCACCAACAGTCATTCCTCGGGTGAGAAAAAATTAAGTTGTTGGGTCATTTAACCATCCAAGGAACAAACAGGCATCAAAGAGGGAACAAAAGTGAGGCTGCCAGTCATTGTCTGACATTTTAGCAGCTTGGTGATGTGATGACCAAAAGTGATGAAGATGAGTCCATGAGAGCTATCAAACCATGATAAGAGCAGGCTGGGGATGTGGGAGGGGGCAGCAGGATGGAGAGGGCTGGGTGGGCATGCAAGCAGGACAACGGAAAGGGCCATCCAAAATGTTTTTGCAGAGAATACAAACACAAGCTCGATTTTTCGATTTCCAGGCCAGATTATTCATTTTTGAAGATTATGCTGGCAAGGTCACAGAGCCAAGCATGACTGACCAACGTGGCCCCAGCTCAGGACCCTGGCTGGAGACAACAAAATATGGGACGGGAAACAGTTTAGATGACCATGACCAATAGCATGTCCTGTGAAACTCAGTGAAAACCAAAGGTGGGGAAGCCAAAAACAAGTATACAGTCTTTAAAGTGCTTTTGCTTTAATGACTTCACCGTATATATGTTTATATATACTTGCCGCTACAATTTTCTAAAAATAAAACCAACATGAAAATCAATTAGGCAACAGAAAAGAAAGATCAACAGAGGTTGGGGGAGAGAGCACAGCAAGTTAATATTGCAAATAATGAGGACTTATGGCAGCTAAAAACAGCCAAAAAGGACCAAGAGTGTTCATGCTCAGCTGACCCAGGAGCTTGGGGGACAAGGCCACCAAGGGACACAATGTGTGCTGCTCCTGTAGGGCACTCGCATGTGTGGGTGAGGGGGTGGAATAGTCAACAGCTCCACTCAAATTTTATACCATCAGAGGTTAAGGTCACCCAGTCTCTTTTATCTCTCTGCCTCCCCCAAGCTTGGACCATGGCCTGAGAATTGGAGATGTCTAATAAACATGTGTTGAATGACTGGAAGGTTGCCTTGAGCATCTGCTCTGCACTGGGGCCCAGCACTGAAATGCTGAGGTCTCCCAGATTGGGACTCTGCATTGCTGCCAGCTGAGGAAGGTTTGGCCTCGAGCTACAGCTGGCCAGGGGAAAGGTCACTGAGTGAAAGAAGAGTATGGGACTGATTACTAGGGTGATTCTGCTGGTCTGACTGACTGCCCAATGACCGTCTGCTTTGTACAGACGCCCCAGTGTCAAATGCTAACTAGAAAACTTAGTATGAGCTTCTGCAGACCTGAGGCTTTCCTGACTAATGAGAGGTAAAGGAGGACAACACTGAGACACCGATGAGCAAGGCGGGGTCAGAGGGGACAGGCAGAGTGGGCTCCTGCCCCCAGCACAGGGCGAGGCAGCTGAGAAGCTGGGCACATGCTGTTGCTGAGTGCACCAGTGCCACACATCCCCAGCCAGCAGGATTGGCATTAGAGAGCTGGCTTGTTCACTTAGTGAACAAAACTTGGCCACATCCTGGTATCCAGAAACTAAGCATTTACACCCAACACCTGCACAACACTTTAAGCACTGCTCTAGGGAGACCTGCTGAAATTATAGTTTATATTTTCATTTCCATTATAGACCATCTCTGACTTACATAAGGGTCTGTTCCAAATTTTCATTTAAGTATATTTTGAAGTAGGTTATAAGTGCTTTGCATTGTAAGATGATTAAAAGCAAGCAGGCAGATGTCTGGTCATAAACTGTGGAGAAATTCCAGTTAGGTTCCTGCTGTACCTCCATTAGCATCAGATCATTTCAGAACCAAGAATAATTCACATATTATAAATGGAAATTTTATAGCTGATGTATGAAATATATCACACAAAGTGAAATTTTCATAAATCTTGGCTTATGGAGCTTAGGGAACGTATGTTCCTAAGTCTAGTAAAATAGGATTATAGTACCTTGTCACGACACGAATTTTGGGAAAATTAGGCCTTCATGGACATGCTAATGTCTCGCAGTCCGTATCAGCTATTATTATGTGAAAATCTACACTTATAATACCTTTGTATCTCCCTAACACTTTGGTTTTTTTAGCAAGAATTTTCACAAGTATTCATATCATTTTGTCACTACAATATACTTATGAAGCAGGACAGCAGACATGATTCACCCCAGTTGATCCATGAGGGAAGTGAGACCTAGATCCAACAAGTCATTTTGAACTAGGACTAGAACTGCCAGGCCTCAGGCTTGCCAGGCTGGTGGCCATCCCACTATTCTATATTTCAGAATCAGCCTGGCCCCAAAACCATGGCCACAGAGGGATTTTACTGTCAGTATTTGACACAGGCTATCTGGGTACCAGGATGGACCATACAGTCCTATAGATGTCGGCCAGGCAGAGCACGGGGGCCCCTTCCCAGCCAAGCATGGGGGAAGGGGCTGGGCTGGCAACATAGAACAGGAAGCCAACACTGCACAATAGTCCCATCTCATGCTCCACTGTCCCTGAGAAGGGCTCTACACAACCTGGGCACACACACTGGACACCGACTAAGACTCGCTGACGAACTGGGATAGGCCAGGTGGGCAGGGCTATGTCTGCTTGCCCCTGGCCCATCTGGTGTAGGCGTGGGTCAGACCCGAGTAGAGCTGCCAGGAGATGGTGCTCCCCCTTCTCAAGACTTTTAATTCTGAAGGCCGATTCTCAGGATGCTTCTTGAAGAGGGGCAGGGTCGCTCCATCTACTATGCTGCTACTGTTCCTTCATCAAAAGATTCAACTGAGTGCAGCAAAGGAGTACTGACCCCGCCCCCTTCCCCGGGCCGTGGGCGGCCTTTGATCTGTATCACCATTTGGGGAGCTAGGATGGAGAACATTCCCCAGGGTCACCAGTCGGAGTCAGGAGACACAAGGTACAAGTGAGGACACCAGCAGCAGTGTACATGTGCTCAGGGCACAACTGTGGGGTTTGCCTCCCGTGCCCTCACGGAACCATTGTGGGTACCAGGGCACATGTTATGAATTCCATTCTGTAGCTGGAAAAACTGAGACACAAAGTAGTCAGATGACACGCTAAGGTCACACAGCTACTGAGTGATAATGTTCACATACTCACATAAATAAGTCCTAGCCCTTAACATTTTAACAAGATCTTCTTTTAAAATAATGTTTTAGTTCTCAAAACAGAAATTCTACATTTATTTCCCCATTCTCTTTCAGGGGAAGAAAATGGGGTGAGGGTAGGGAGGCCATAAAACGTTCTTAAAATGGTTTTCTTTTGAAAATTTCTTCTTTCAAGAGAAATGTGTGCCTGAATTTCTAAAGCATATAGAGATCCCTGGGCAGGGTTTTTAGTCTTCTCTCTGTTACACTTAACACACACACAAAAAATCACATTGTAGGACACAAAGTTTGCTACTTACATTCACTTCAGTTATAGCAATATCAACGACGCTACCAACAACAATTAAGGCATCAAAAGTGTTCCATGCATCAGTGAAATAGTGCTGTTAGGGCAAGCATTCAGAAGCCACAGAGGAGAGGGAGCACACAGGAAAAAAGAAGAAAAGGACAGCGTTATAAAAGGGGGACATTCTAGCATTATGCCACCCAGCTACTTGAAAAATTGCCCTAAAACAAACATGTTATAATTACGTCACTTGGGTATCACTGCAGACACAGAAAATAAGAACAATTAGAGACGCCTATCTCACCCTGCCTATCAGTGACTTGGGTAATGCTGCCAAGTGGTCAGTCCTCCAAAAGGTGATTTGTGTCCAAAAAGGCCCAGGATGAGGCTCTACCCTGAAAGGCCTTTTTTCCGCAACTCTCGTTAGGAAATTCCTGGTTTCAGATCAAGTGAAATTGGGACCTGTGACTTGTCCAGGTGATGCCAGTGTGGGGCAGGGAGCAGAATGTGCACAGACAGAGGACAAGAGGCGGGCGGCCGCAGGCAGGCGCATACTCACGTCGGCTTCGCTGAGGGCCACGTCTATAATGCTGCCGATTACGATGAGGGAGTCAAACGTATTCCAGGCGTCACTAAAATACCCCTGGACAGAGCAGGCAGGGGGCAGACATTTATGAGCATGTATGAACGAAACGCCATACGGATCACATACGGGGACACATTGGAGGCCCCTTAGCACCCATGGAAACCAGGTGGGGTGGGAGAGCCGAAGGGAGGCATCAACACTGTCCACTGGTAAAAAGGGACGCAGAGGATGGTGTGCACCTGCATGTGTGAGGAAGGTTGCCCACGCACACATACGTGCACACACGTGCTTGCACACACACCACGCAGACCCATGGCCTTGAGCAGCACCAAACTGACCAGAATATCTGCAGGATAGAGGGAGTTATCTGGCAACCCTGCCCTGACACCCAGGGTGACAAGCCCAAACCCTCACATGCCAATGGAAGAGTAAAGCTCTCCTACTCCTTCCACAGGGCCCCAGTCACCCCACTTTCTTTTCTTCTCCACCTAAAGAGCACTATGACCAGGTATTTCACATGTTCTCATTTTTTTTGCCCTTAAAACAAACTAGTAACCTTCTCCCTCCTTGTCAGTCCAACAAGAATTAGAAATGGTGGGCCCAAGACAAGTCCCTGTCCTCACAGAGCTCTCAGTCTAACAGGCACGGCAATGGCCGACAGGGAGACAGACACAGCAACCCTCATAGATCCGAGGCACAGAGTTGAGGCAGAGACGCTCACTCTGGGTTGCGGGGATGGGGGCTCAGGTGGAGAAGCCACAGAGGTCTTGCAGAGGAAAAGAGCACTGAAAGACGACGAGGATGCTCAAGGGCTCCCAGTGTCCTGGCAGGAAGCCCCAAGTCCTGGCAGGAAGCCCCAACAGGCTTCTCCTTGCACCCTAGCTCTTGTTCCCTCTCCCTCCCTCTTTGCCCTCCAGGCTAAGAAGGCTCCTCTCCATCCCTCAAAACCTCCATCAGGTTCTTCCCCACCTCCTGAAGCCTCTGCCTTTCTAGCCTCCCCACCCCAACTCTCTCTCTCCACATGCACTTCCTCCTTCAAGGTGAGATCAAATGCTATCTTCCTGAGGGGACTGTTTCGGATCCACCTGACTTCCGCCCCTCATCATGTTGACTCTGCCTCTCTCTCATGTCTTGATACTGAATTTGAGGTCTTTGCAAGTCCACCACACTGAAAGCCTCTGAGGAAGAGGACTGTGCTGACCATTCTGTATCCTCCTCCATTAACCCCAATATCTAGGCCAGAGCCTTGAACTCAGTTAGCGCTTGGCACATTGCAATGTCTTTTCCACCAGTGTGCACCCAACTGGTTACTCAACCTAGTTCTTGTTTTTTTAGGTCCTCATATCTCATGGCAATTCTGAAGGCACAACGGCCCTATGAGTGTGACTTACACATCCATACGTATGTGCCATACATTTTACTTCCTCTTCTGGGTTCAGTACAACAGGTGCTAAATTAGTGCTTGTTGTTTCCTGACGTCCCCAGGAAGCCCGAGATCAGAGTGGGTAGTGGGCGGGGCAGTACACAGAGGTGTCTGGCAGCAAGGCCAGTGACTGTCTGTATATCTATTGTGTCTTTTCAGAAAGCCAGAACATGTTTTGGAAATAAAAATTCAGATATAAATAATATAAAAAAGGGGGCCCAATGTGCTTATAACTGGGTACGCTTAGTGCTGAATCAAGAAAACTAGAACAGAAGGTACTTTGAAGTGTCAGATCTCATGAACTGGTGATCAAATGCAGGCCCAGAGGAGGCCACTGCAGAGCCCCTGTCTTTTATGACATGATAGAAAACGTGAACATGTGGCTCTCCTAATAGTGTAGGGATGTTTATTCTAGTTACTGTGACTTACTCCAGGTGCACGTATGGCAGGGAACTATGATACTGACGATTTGGGTTTCTACAGAATTTCACCTTAAATAACGTAAGATTTTCCCACCCAGCTGCCATGACTTATGACCCAGGCTTTATGTCTTTCCTCCCCTCCTACAATCACAGTGCCTCAATCACACATTACCCTCACTGACTGCCACCCTCCCAGACCCCTATCTCAGTCCTCTAACGAGTAAACAAAAGGAGTCCACCCGCACCAACTCTGATGACCTGTGTATCCAGGTCTAACAGGAAGGTCTGCTTAAAAAAATACTGTAACCCACACCAAGCTTTTCTTCTCACAATGTATGATTCTTGGCTAGGCCACTGTGAGGACTAGACGAGTGCTACTAACATGAGAGTCATGCTGGTCAGAGATGAGATAAAGAGCTTGCTCCAGGACATGAAGGGACACGCTACTTCCTTCCTGGAGGAAGTCCCTAACCAGAAAGTCAGCTGGATCGAACAGTGTCTTCTAACCAAATAACATCGGCTGGATCAAAAGGTACACTGAGTGTTGCCGTGAATGTCCCCAGATGGTAAGAACATAGTTCTCTTTGAAATGATTTACTCTGTTGTGAATGGGCAACAAAGAGTTGGCTTACTAGCAGCCTTGCACGGACTGTGCTGTGAGGGGCAGAACCTACCCTTTCCTTCATGGGTTTAACAGCAACTCAAAAGTTAAAGAGAAATGGTGATCCTTAACCTCTCCTCTAGAGAGGAATTGATGTCTTAATAAAATCTTTGGTCATTAGCAACAGCTGGGCCTCTGGCAAACACACAGAGCAGAAGACCAAGTGTTCCTCATCTCTCAATCCTAGCACACAAACAGCCCTGGCCACACTGCACCATGTGCTCTGCTCTTCCCATTACAGTGTATCATGTACCTGAGGCCAAGCCTGCCACCTGTGCACTGGGTGCCAGCCCTTCCCACCCACTTTGGACTTTACTCTGGAACAGCTCCTCTCCAGAATTATCAGTATTCACACCTTTGGATCATTCTCATCAGCTAATAAACTGTCGTCCAACTGGGCCATTCTGGCTCCTGATGCTGTATAAAATCACTTTAAATCACCAAGATAAGGGTTTGACATTTGGGGTCCTAAAACTTTTTTAGCAATCTCATCAACTCTCTCTTCAGATGATCACTCACACTCACAGAACCCTAGAGAGTTCTGTACTGAAGCTTGACACCCCTAAGTGACAGGAGGCTTGAGTTGGCGCAGGTTGTTGGAATCACAGGCTCTGACCAGGCCACTCTGCTAGGTCTAGGGAAGGCAGAAAATGCCAGCCCGCCCTTCTTCCCACATCTTGCTTTCCTGTTTAGTAGCCCCCTTTGTAATAAAATCACTATCAAGTGAGCATGCCTCAGCCCCC
>NW_011889118.1:1009253-1011355 GCF_000151845.1 Pteropus vampyrus
GGGGGGCGGCAATGTTTGTGGAATGGCTACAAATGGGAAACAAGCAAAGCAGTCCAAGTCCAAGTTCTCTTTGCTGCCTGGAGGCCCTCTCACCTGAAGATCTGAAGAAGCCTATACAAATGACCTTCTTTTGCTGCTGACCATGACAGCCAGATCACTTACCAGGGCTTGTTTGGGAAGCATTTGACTCAAGGGATGACCCACAGTGCCAACTTTTGGTAGAAACTGATTGCTTTCTAATTAACATAAGCCTTTATAAAGATCAAGTGGACGCTTAAAGGAAAACATCCATTTTTGGCCACTCTACTTTGCCCAAATATCCTGTGATAAAAAAGGAGGTACTGTCTTACACCAAGAGGCTGCACTTATAGACTCATCCGTTTATTCTTTTGTTCATTCCCCCAATCTTTACTGAGTAACCAACATGTAGCAAGCATCATGTGAGACAAAGAAGATCTAGCCTGAGACCATGAGCATCTACTTATCAGCTAGTGGACAGAGATGTGGAGTAGTGATGATGAAGCTACTGCACTATAAGCATCTAATAGATACACATGCGCAGGAAGAGCTGACTCTGGCTGGGTTGGGAGGGACAGTGTTACAGAGGAGCCAACATTTTGAACAGGCCTTAAAGGATAACGAGGTGAAAGAAAGGCTTCCAGACAGAAGCATGTGTCATGGAAAGGCCTAGAATGTTAACAGTTGAGGATGCAGTGGGGAGAAGGAATAATAGGGAGACAATGGCTGGCAACATAAATGGGTCAAGGTTTGGTGGAAGACTCTGAAATTAGACTAAGAGAATTATATTTGTTTCTCGTGCAATAGGTGGCCAGTACCAGAATTTCATTGAAAGAGCGCCAGAGTCAGCTCCAGGTTTACAAAGGGAGTATGTGCACCTTCTTTTGCTGCTGACCATGACCAGGACTGGAGGGAGGCTGAGACCAGAGGCAGGGAGATGATTTAGCAGTCAGGATAACTCAGAAAGGAGGAGGGCAATAGAGATTTGGATGAGATGCAGGTGGCCACTGAGGCCCTGGGCATGATGTACCCATTTACCGGGTGAGAAGTGGACCAGGAGAATGTTCTGGGGAACTCCAACATTGAAGTGACTGGCTGAGCCCATGAAGAAGTCTGACGTAAAGTTCTAGTTAAAGAAAGGAATAATTGCTCTCAAGTGTTATTTGTCATTAAGATAAATCACCTACATTATATCTGAACTGAAAAGACAGTATTGAATTTTCTTTCTAGGAGGTAGAGAATGTCCCCTAGGAAGATCGCTAAGGTTTTATCAATAAGCCTTACTCCCACCAGGGACCCTGGGGCAGGCAATGCTGGCCTGGGAGCCTGATGTAACCAAATAATCCAGTGTCCACTGTGCATAAGCTCTGCACAGAAGCATGTGGACAGCATTAAAACTTTTCCTTCTTTCCTCAAACCTAACTACTCTTTAGTTTATCCAAGCCCAGGTAGCAAGGCCTGTAAATTAAGCCATTTGTGAGGCAGAACCAAGATCAAAATACTTGATGACCTAAGACTTGGGAACAAAGTATGGTTCTCTGGGGATAAGCCCACAACTAAGGCAGATAACCTGGCTCAAGCACATGCTGGACCAAACACCAAATGGGTGACATCCAGGAGCATGATAATGGAAACTCAAATTATACCTGTAGGAGTCAGGTGGGTCTTCCGTTGGGAACTGATACAACATACTAAGCAGCCCGCTTGCTTTGCCCTAATTCTTCAGCTCTTTGGCCTCTCACCACCTTCCATTCTCACCTAATCCATGCTCAAAACAACTCTTCCTACGCAGAAACTCCCACCTCTGGGTTTCCTACTTCTGTCTGCCCACCTCAGCCCTTCTCACTTATGGGGATGGGTGGTCTGACCCTGCAGGTCCTGAGACCATGTCTCTCTAGATGTGTTCCCTCTCAGGAGGCCCCATTTCTCAGTCAGGCTCTTGAATATAAAAGAATTCCCCAGGGTCAGGTTTCTCAGCTGGCTTTAACCCTTCCTCCTCCAATTCCTTCTCACCTACCGGGAAGAATTTTGTCCAACTTCACTTTCTGTATTTATATTATAAAACAGCTGCCCCCATCTCTCCC
>NW_011889118.1:1011405-1048888 GCF_000151845.1 Pteropus vampyrus
AGAGATGTGGAGTAGTGATGATGAAGCTACTGCACTATAAGCATCTAATAGATACACATGCGCAGGAAGAGCTGACTCTGGCTGGGTTGGGAGGGACAGTGTTACAGAGGAGCCAACATTTTGAACAGGCCTTAAAGGATAACAAGGTGAAAGAAAGGCTTCCAGACAGAAGCATGTGTCATGGAAAGGCCTAGAATGTTAACAGTTGAGGATGCAGTGGGGAGAAGGAATAATAGGGAGACAATGGCTGGCAACATAAATGGGTCAAGGTTTGGTGGAAGACTCTGAAATTAGACTAAGAGAATTATATTTGTTTCTCGTGCAATAGGTGGCCAGTACCAGAATTTCATTGAAAGAGCGCCAGAGTCAGCTCCAGGTTTACAAAGGGAGTATGTGGACCTTCTTTTGCTGCTGACCATGACCAGGACTGGAGGGGGGCTGAGACCAGAGGCAGGGAGATGATTTAGCAGTCAGGATAACTCAGAAAGGAGGAGGGCAATAGAGATTTGGATGAGATGCAGGTGGCCACTGAGGCCCTGGGCATGATGTACCCATTTACCGGGTGAGAAGTGGACCAGGAGAATGTTCTGGGGAACTCCAACATTGAAGTGACTGGCTGAGCCCATGAAGAAGTCTGACGTAAAGTTCTAGTTAAAGAAAGGAATAATTGCTCTCAAGTGTTATTTGTCATTAAGATAAATCACCTACATTATATCTGAACTGAAAAGACAGTATTGAATTTTCTTTCTAGGAGGTAGAGAATGTCCCCTAGGAAGATCGCTAAGGTTTTATCAATAAGCCTTACTCCCACCAGGGACCCTGGGGCAGGCAATGCTGGCCTGGGAGCCTGATGTAACCAAATAATCCAGTGTCCACTGTGCATAAGCTCTGCACAGAAGCATGTGGACAGCATTAAAACTTTTCCTTCTTTCCTCAAACCTAACTACTCTTTAGTTTATCCAAGCCCAGGTAGCAAGGCCTGTAAATTAAGCCATTTGTGAGGCAGAACCAAGATCAAAATACTTGATGACCTAAGACTTGGGAACAAAGTATGGTTCTCTGGGGATAAGCCCACAACTAAGGCAGATAACCTGGCTCAAGCACATGCTGGACCAAACACCAAATGGGTGACATCCAGGAGCATGATAATGGAAACTCAAATTATACCTGTAGGAGTCAGGTGGGTCTTCCGTTGGGAACTGATACAACATACTAAGCAGCCCGCTTGCTTTGCCCTAATTCTTCAGCTCTTTGGCCTCTCACCACCTTCCATTCTCACCTAATCCATGCTCAAAACAACTCTTCCTACGCAGAAACTCCCACCTCTGGGTTTCCTACTTCTGTCTGCCCACCTCAGCCCTTCTCACTTATGGGGATGGGTGGTCTGACCCTGCAGGTCCTGAGACCATGTCTCTCTAGATGTGTTCCCTCTCAGGAGGCCCCATTTCTCAGTCAGGCTCTTGAATATAAAAGAATTCCCCAGGGTCAGGTTTCTCAGCTGGCTTTAACCCTTCCTCCTCCAATTCCTTCTCACCTACCGGGAAGAATTTTGTCCAACTTCACTTTCTGTATTTATATTATAAAACAGCTGCCCCCATCTCTCCCAACAGAGATACTGACACATTCTCCTAGAAGGTGTGCCCCCTCACAGGAGAGACAGCCACCCCAAGAGACCCTGTTACAAAGCTCCTCAAAGGAGACAGACTTTTCTGAGATGACACTGATGGGCCAGGTTTCCCAACCTCTGTCCCTTGTGGCCATCTCCTCAAAGACTGTTCCCTCTGCAGCTTTGCAACATGGTTCCTCAGTCCGACTGCCCCTCTGACTGGGTGGCCTCCACCAACTTGTGGGGAAGCCCATTCGCCTGGGACTGGCTGTTAACAATGAAGAGAAGACAAGGAAAGTTAGGGAGTATTCTAAGAAGAGCTTTGCTTCTTGGTGAACTGACTCTCACTTCTTCAGGCATGTAAAAGCATAAAATCTCTCTCCCCTGCCTCCGGTGAATGCAGAAACAATGCTCCTCAAGCACAGAGATGCTTTTATAAAATTTCTCTCCATTGTAATCTGAGGTTGTCTTATGCTATGGCAGTATCTTGCTAAGCAAAACTACAAAGTAGCACAATTTCTAGTGGAAATCACTCATTTCAAAACTCTGATCCTTTAGTACTGATTATAAATTAGCTACTCACTTTCCTTTGGTATCTCCAACCTGTTCACACACTACTGAACTGTCCTCCCAAGTTTGGTAACAATGGTTTGCTGGGCAGAGCTGTGCACGACAGGCCATCGACGCAATGGCCCGCTAGAGGGTACACTCACACCTCCTTCTCTCTCTCTCTCTCTGTCACACACACACACACACACACACACACACACACACACACACATACACACACATCATGGGCAAGTGGGCCTTCTCTTCGGCCTAGAATAAGCTTTGAAAAACTTCAGAGCTTAATCACAAAAAAAAAAAAAAAAAAGACATGGCAAAAGGGATCTAGGAAATGTTCCATACATATGTTCCACATTGCATTTCTCAAGTACTTTTGATGTCCTTACTTTGCAAACCTTTCTATCAGCACAGACAAATATTATTCAAAGAAGTAAAGGTGAGAGGAAAGCAAATCAAAATCGCCGAAGGAAATTAAGATGAATTTGGAAAAGTTGGAAATGTTTATATATGTAGATATGGACAAGTCACAGTAAATAACATCTGGCCATGCATAAAGTGCCAAATTTGACCCCCACTGCAATCACCCCAATTGGTCACTTACAAGTGTCCTTTCTTTTGGGTCCACAAAGAGCTGATAAAGATTGCATAGAAATTAATTCAAATTAAAGAAAGGAACAGTTTTGAATTAGAATTCCATGGAGTATGTGAAATCATCATTTCATAATCCAAGTCTTAAATTAGTGTTGTCAGATACATTATACACAGACGAACAAATAACTGGGTCACTGAACTCTGTCATTCTCTAATTATGATAGTTTGGGGCTTTGCTAGAAAAGAAACTGTGGATCAAATGTCCCACAGTTAAGCCAGAATTTGTTCCTCAGGTTTTAGGATGAGGGAACATCATTAGTTGAAGATGATGATGGTGGTGGTGGTAGTGGTGGTCATCGTCATGTCATAGTAACAGCACTGACACATCAATAGCATGATACTACTTGCCAGGCACTTGTCTAAGCATGGTACATATAGTGATTCTTACTCCTCACAAGCACCCTATGAAATAGAACTATTAGTGTCCTCATTTTATGGGCGAGGAATTTGAGACATAGAACAGTTAAGGAACTTGCTTGATTAGCTAGTGAAGAGTAGGGAATCTGAATCCAGAACCATGCGTGCCCTTCGACACCTTACTATCTGCCTCTTATACCACAGACATTGATACTTGTGGAAATAGATTCACTCCCTCCCGCAGGAGACAGAACATGCTGAGCGGTCCAACAGCGCTGAACTCATTTCCTGTCTTGCTTTGTCTTAAAAGTGAAATTTTTC
This sequence comes from Pteropus vampyrus, assembly GCF_000151845.1. Lineage (NCBI taxonomy): Eukaryota > Metazoa > Chordata > Mammalia > Chiroptera > Pteropodidae > Pteropus > Pteropus vampyrus. The sequence goes on from NW_011889118.1 coordinate 1,014,908, forward strand.
TAAATTAAATTTAAAAAGTGGTATGACTACGAGAGGTCCGTAGCTGGTAGAACTGTCCATAAAAGGGGAAAAAAATGCTGTAGACAAAAGTCTTTATCCTGGAAATCTAAAAGTAAAATCAGGGCCAAATTTTTTCCGATGGGTTATGTTAAAACAATTTCTCTAATGCTCAAATAATGAAGCAAGTTTCCCCGAGACAGCATAACACATGCTATGCTAGAAACAGAAAATCAGGTTTCAAAAACAATTTCCATTCTATAAATTCCTAATTCTCTCCTCCCTTCTTCTTTTTCTAAGAATTGTTTTTATGAGGTTTTGTTTTTGCAGGTTTATTTCCCCGTATGTATACTGATGCCCTAATCAGATGTTAATGTTCTCAGGTGATAACCTAGTTAGTAGCTAAAACAATTCAGCATAATTCAGTAACACAAGACTAACAGGAAGCAGGTGCTTCTCTGGAGTAATTCAGCAACAGCCTTTGAAAAGTAGGTCCAGCAACTCACCTTAGGTTTAAATGCAATGACTTTCAAAACCATCTCAACCGTGAACACCCCAGTGAAGACCATGTTCAGGATGTCCATGGCATCATTAAACATCTTGGACTGCTCATAGTGCTGTGGATGAAGACAGAGGCACAGTTCTCAGAGGCCCACTCCAGACCAGCAAAATGAGGCCCCCAGCCCTCTACTCTCTGCAGGTGTCCGACCTCTACTTTGGCACAGAGGCCACCTCCACATTCCAGCACCCTCTCCTAATGATTCTGCTGGCACTGCGAGGTCGCAGGGCTGTCCTGCCAAGTGAAGCGGGGTCGTGACAAGATGAGGATGAGTGGGGAAAGGCATCAATTTCCTGTGTCCAGGATAAAAGGAACCCACCCCTTCTTCTGTCAGGGTTTTTACACTCAGGGCCTTGATCCAGGCACAATGTGGAACTCACCCAAATGTCTATGAGTAAGGGTACGATTTGGTTAGGGATAAATTTTATGCCGTTTAGTTCTATTTTCAATAAAAGGCAGTGCTATCTTGACTTCACACTTTCCCCTACATCAGCGTATGGTACTTCTCATAGATAAAGAATTCTTAAATTTAAGGACAGTAACAGAAAATTTACCCTTGGCTGTCTTTAGACACATTTTTTTCAGACAGCACTGGGAGTTGATCTGATTTGCTCCAGTTCTTAAAGTCGATGTGAAAACTGAATCTAGACCTCTGTCTTTGCTTCTTGTCCTAGTGCAGCTAGACAACATAACTGCTGGAAAGGCTCACTGTCAATACTGTTAATTACAGTGTTAATTATATTATATATTACACTTTACATTAAAAATAACAGTGCTAATGCCATTAACACTGTTACTACACTGTAATCCAACTTGGCCGACTGAAGGGAGCTTCACTCCTTGCCTGAAAGATAGACAAGGAACAGCTGCAATGCAGGTCAAACTTGACACTCCCTGGACTGGAAGATTCCCCACTGCCATACTGACAGCTCCTCGCGGGCAGAAATGTGACTTACATGTTGTTTTTCGACATTAGATGTTTACTCTGTGCCAGGCACAGAAGAAAGTGCCTGGCATGAATTATCCAGCATAAACTTTATTTCCATTTTACCAACAGAGAAAGCAAGCTCAGGGGATTTAAATAACTTTCTCAAGGTCACCCAATTGGTAAGGAGTAGAATCAGGATCAAAACCCCTGTCCATCTAACTCTGCATAGACAGAGCACTGGTCCTCAACCACCCCCTGGCCACGGGAGGCCCATAGTAAAAGTTTACAGAATCGAATGCCGTGCTCAGGCTCCATGGAAATGTCACCTATAATCACAATGTAAAGACAGCCTCTCAACAAAAGAGTGATCTTAAACTCCCATCGTGAGAACAGGACTCAGCCAAACTACAGCCCAGACTCATCAGAAAATCAAACCCGGCCTCTTGTGAGGTGTGGCCTTCTGCCCTCAGAATTTGGGGCATGTGGCTGTGCAGAAGACCCAGACATGACCCCCGTTTCCATGTGTCTCCATCTTTACCTGCATGGCCAAGCAGAGTGTGTTGAGCATGATGAGGACAAACATCATGTATTCGAAAGGCGAGGAGTTCACCACGTACCAGAACTTGTACTGGTAAGGGTTTTTGGGGATGTATCTCCGCAAGGGACGTGCTTTCAAGGCGTATTCGACACACTGACGCTGCAACGGTAGAAAAGAGGAACGAGGGGTCCTGAGTACATCTACAGAGGGACGCAGTTCTCACCTGCTCTGCAAGAGCCAATGCAGCACCTGCTGGGAAGGACCCAAGACGAGGGAGAAAACTACTGGGTCACCCCACGGACACCACTCTGCAGCACTCTGACAAAGGGCCCCCGGCTCCATCACCTCTTCTGATCCTCAAAGCAACCTGGCGGGTAAGCAGATCCCACAGTCTGCTTCCATTTTACTCCTTACACATAACTGAGTCCAGAGCTGAGAACTGCCCACCTGAGGGGTCCTACAGTGCACAAGCAGAGACACGAAGCCTTATTCCTGCCTTTCCTCTGTGCTGGTGGATTACATTTGTAGTTTTCCTGCTCATGCTGTCCTCCAGGAGAGGAAACCACATCACAAGAGACACAGAAATCCTCAAGAACCACAGAGGCCGGGTTCACTGCCCAAGACTGGAGCCCCCTGGCTGCTTCAGGACGGACCCACATGAGATACCTCTCAGGAGCCAGTGTGTGCTAACTGTAAGTTTTTAATGGTGAGCTAACTATGTGTCCACCTGTGAGGTTCTGAGGTTCAGGAGCTTATTGCGTTCTTAGGCCTCTGGGTCAGTAATGGTAGCCAGAGCACTGTTCTTCCCTCTCATTCTGAGAGCTCAGCGTCAGGCCCTGCTTACTCCTAAGCATAGACCTATGCCCATTCCTCTGCTTGGATTCTGGGCTCCCTCTGTCTAGGACCTGGTCCTGCTGTTACCTCACACGCTGACTCCAGGGACTCCTGATTCGAGCCTGTTCTGGACCTCAAGTAGTGACTCGAGTTCAGCTCTCATGCTGCCTGGCTGGCCTGGGCCTTGCCCTGACACTCTCTTTCCCCGGTGGGGGTGAAGAGCTTGGGCCAGGCCTCCCACTGACCATCACTGGTGGAATCTGCAGGGACACCCTGACAAGTAAAAGCAACATTTTCCTCCAAACAAAACCAGTACTGTCCTCATGCTTCCCCCGAAGAGTATGGCTACAGCAGAAGACAGACCACCTCACCACAGCCACTTCCCCCAGGAAACTCGGGCTGGCAGATGATTCTTGCTCATTCCATCATCATCAAACACAGATGCTACCGATAGACGACCTGGGGGAAACTGCCAGAGCAGAATCTCAATCTCACAATCTTTTAGGGCTGAAAGAGATTTCTAAAAGCAACTCCTTAATGCCCTCAACTTAGAGATAAGGAAGCAAGCCCAGAGAGGAGTGGGGATGCACTTACAGCCACAGAGCATGTAGAACAGGACCAGAACGCAGGTCTCTTGGCTCCCTTGCATTATCACACAATCAGGGCCAAAGCCCCTGCTCCTATCAGATTTGTTAAAACAAGGTGCTACGTAGAGAATGATGCCAGTCCAATCACAGCCCCAAGTTTACATTTAGTGACTTTCCCTGTAGTGTGACAGCACACTTCCTCCTAAGTCAACGGTTCTCGACCAGAGGACATCTGGCAATGTCTGGAGATGTTTTGGTTGTTACCAAAAACAGGAGTGGGGAGTGCGGGGGCGGGGGGTGGTGGTGGTGGTGGAGTGCTACTGGAATCTACTGAGTAGAGGCCAAGGATGGTGATAAACATCCTACAAAACACAACAAGAATTATCTGGCCTAAAATGTCAATAGTGCTGAGGTTGAGGAGATAAAAGACTTTCCGTCATTAGGAACTCTGGGAGCATCACTGGGTGTTTTCTGGCCCCTGGCCACACCACCCCACAAGATTCTGAGCTGTCACTGATGAGTCATGACCAGAGAAGGTGGCCCAAGCACCTCTCTGGCTTCTCACCCACAGATTTAGGGGTGGATTCTACAATTACAAAGTCAAATCTGTATCTGGGAACCTAACTTTCAACAGTGATCCCTCGAACTGGCCATGGGTGCGCTGTGAACAGGGCCCAAGCCCCAGGGACAGACACAGGTGGCACCCTTCTCTGTGCATGGGGAAGCCATCAAAAGAGACGTCATTCCTCGCCTGCTTGAGGGACAGAAGCCCAAACAGTGTGTGACTTTAACCTGATTTTTGTCCAGCTCACAGTTCTTATACTCTTTCTCTCCCTGCTCCTGGAAGGTGACGATGACAAAACCCACGAAGATGTTCATCATGAAAAAAGCGACGATGATGATGTAGATGATGAAGAAGATGGAGATCTCCACACGGTAGTTGTAGATGGGGCCGACGTTCTCTCCGTTCGAGTCAATGGCTTTGTACAGCAACCTAGAGAGCAGAAGGACCAAGTGAGCACTGCCAACCCCACACAGCCTGACCCCACGGCCTTCCCAGGCACATCCCTCTTCTCAATGCCACCATGGGCGCTGACTGTCAGACTCCTCACTGGAGCCCCGCCCAAGGCCCCTGGACTCAGCAAATCTAGAGGCACCCTCCTCAGCATTAGGCCCAGTCAGCCCAGCACCTAGGTGGTGGGCACCTGAGATATATTTGTTGATTAACATTTGACAACTGCAAAAAACAAATGATTTCAATTATATAATTGTATTAACCGATGTTACCTCAACAAACAATTTAAAAAAATGATTTCACAAATACTCAACAATGCTCTTTCCTATTCACGGACAGAAGAGAGGAAGAACATCTTATGTTATTCAGTGGCAGAACTGAAAACTGTATACACACGGGCAAAGACAACAGTAAGCAACTAGGGATTTCCAAAGAACTCAGAGAACTTCCCCAAACTGAAATATGCATAAAAATTAAATACATGCCCAGCAGAACTCAACAGGAAGAAGTGAAATTACTGTAAAACCCCCGAGTTAAATTCACACCCAGACTGATGCAAATTCAACACTTCCAAGGCGCCCAACCCCTGGGTGCACTGTGCTACACACTTTCACAGCTATCTGGAAAAGTGGACAGTGCTGTCATCTCCATCTTATTGGAGCACAGAGAGGGATCTAAGTGCCCAAGGTCACACTCCGCGGGGACAGAGCTGAGAGTTGAGCCCAGCTCCTCTTAGCCCCACGTCCCAAGTTTCTTAATTTCCCCTCAGCTACCACCCCGACTTGCTAAAGCACGGTGTTCAGTACCTGAGACTCAAAACCTTCATAGAGTGAAAGATCTTACCCCATGCCTCTTTTCCCCCACCAGTACCAATTCCCTAATGAAAAGTCCCACCCACCCATCCTTTACCCCACAGGAACTCCTATAAAGATCTCTGACTCTCCCATGCATCTGGAGGGTTTTGCCAGCCTGAGAAGACCAGCCTGTCCACCTTTTACAGTTTCTCTAGGCACGGGAACTTGACATTCAGGACCCCATCTACGCATATATGCTCTGCTGGCAGAAGCTAGAGGTGGGGTGAGGAATTAGAGAACAGAGAGTAACAAAAGTACAAGAGACTCTCCTTTTGTATGCTACGTTCTTCCTTCCTTCCATTTTTCTTATTTTACCCATCAAAATTGAAGCCATTCTCCAGGACCCTATTCTGCATATCTCTGACATTCCAGACCCTCCTGCCTGGTTTAACTGCCTTACATTCTAATTGGGTTTGGGCTTTGAAGGGATGAACCATGCTGAGACAACTGTTTCTTCCACAGTGCCTAACATATATACCATGTTGCAGGAAGCTGGTATCAAAAGCACACTTTATGAATGAGCAAGTGAATGCATCAGTGAAAGACATGGCACAATGGCAGCCGTCTATGCCTGGTATGTATTAGTACGAGGAATGAGTGAGTAGATGGGTGGGTGGGTGGATGGCTGGAAGGATGGATGGATGCTTTGGGACACTATCAAGACCCTCTCTGGTGTAATGGTAGCTTTACTGACATGGCTACCAATGGGAATTGGCATGACAAACACCTCTGAGGACATCCATTCCCATCCAGAGATGCTTCCCAGGAGCCAGTTGAGATGAGGCTCCTCCCTGGGACTATGCCACCCCTGCTTCCCAAATCCGAGAATCCTGTCAGCTGGTCACAAAAGTTAATCATTTGCTTAATCAGACAGAGGAGCCCTGTGGGCCAAGAAGTGATTGATAAGTGGCTCAAAGTTTAAAAATCATAGGAAAAGCCCACAACTGTGGAGAAAAGCAGGACTTACTCCAGGAGAGGTGGCTCAGCTTAGAGTGCCCCAAAGCAAGAAGGAAGCTCCCTGAAGACGTACATTATCTCTACTTACTCAGGCCAGCCCTCAAACGTGGAGACCGTGAAAAGGGCCATCATAGCAGAAAGGACATTGTCAAAGTTGAAATCACTGTTTTGCCAGATCCTCTCACGGACCACAGGGTTATCAACATCTCCATCCTTGTAGAGGATGAAAAGCCCCCTAGAGAGGTAAAGAAATGTGGGTCATCTTGGCTCGACACAAAATGAGTCATGGCTGACCCAACCCCACATCTCTAGGCACAGTCACGCTCAGTCTTCCGGCCAGGCCACAGACCTGAGCCCTGCACAGTCTGTGTTTCTCCTTTTCTTGCCCTGCATTTAATTTACTTTCCAGTTCAAATAGCCATCGAGTAACTACTGGCTTAAAGAGTCTTCTCCAGAGCAACTAAGCAGACATCCTGCATATGCCTGATAATAAATGAGAACTACCAAATAACAAACATCTCTAATATCCAATGGGCTCAAGCTATGCACTGAAGAATCAGACACGCTGGCTTAAATACGCTGGCCATGGAGAATTCCATAAGCTCTGGGAAACAAGCCCAAGTACCCGCTTATCTACATTTTAATTTTAATTAAACTCCTTCTCTTTATATTAACAATATTTCCAGCTTTCTTTCCAGAGAATTCTGTAATTTCTGGCACATAATATTTCTCTTATGATTTCATTTCTGGGAGGAGTCCAATGTCTTTATTTCACGGGTGAGGAAGTGAAGTCAAAGAGGGAAGGGGAAGCGCCTTCATGCTGCTGCTGTGCCGCTCAGCTCCAGGGGGCGCCCTACACCCCACAGCCCACATGAGTGGTGCCCTGGAGGTGCAGAGACACCGTCACATTGCAGCTGGTGACCTATGACCACACCTTTTGCTTAAAAGGATGGGGAAACATGGACGTCCGCACAGTTAGAACTTTAGGCAACGGTTTCCATGTCTGCCTTCCCATCCTTCTGGACAGCTTGAGGTAAGAGGCACAAAAATCTCCCGCCTTCTCTCTCCTCTGCCCATTCTTGTGAATGGAAATATGGCCAAAATGTGGGCAACGGGAGGGAGCCAAGGCAGAGAAGCAGCCTGGAAAACCTGTCAGAAGGAAGGCGTCAGCCCCTGAACAGCAGGGAATTGAGCTTCAAGTTCTGGTTTGGGGAAGAATTATTCATGTCGCTGTCAGGTGAGCTTTCTGAGGTATTTCATAACCGTTATTTTAGATTTTAGGGCTTTCCCCCACAAACATCAAAAGCCATCAATCTGCTCTTTTGAGGTGACGAAAAGCTGTGAAACTAGATAGAGGTAGTGTTTCTACGACAATGCGATGGTACTAAATGCCACTCGATTGTACATTTTAACTGGTTAATTTTATGTTATATGAATGTTACCTCAAATAAAACAAAAATAAAACCATTCATCTCTCCAGCCATGAGCTGAGCGCACAGGCCTATTACAGTCTATGACGAAACTTCTGAAATGCTAGCACAAGTGAATCCTTGAAGTCTTTTATTTGTTCTTCCAAATTCCCCACTCCCGTGACCAGGTCACTCACCTGCATTCTTCAGGATTACTTTTGGCTTCATCTGTGCAGCGATAGAACTTTCCCTGGGTACAAAACAGACAGACAATCAAATGCAGGCTTCCCCCTGAAGAGATCAGCTGGGCCTTGTGCTCCAAGGCACGTCCCTGTACCTTGAACAACTGGACCCCGATGCAGGCAAACATGAACTGGAGGAGGGTGGTGACAATCATGATGTTGCCGATCGTCCGGATAGCCACAAAGACGCACTGGACGACGTGCTGGGGAGAGAGGAGCAGGGAGAGGGTGAAGTGGTTATTGTTTGCCTTTGTTGTTTTAGCCTTGGAGGGAGCTAATACAAGCCAAGATTTTCTGTTTATTTCTATATGATCTTCCAACTTTGTGGTGCTTTGTTTTTCAGGTAGTTATCTGCAGGGGTTACCCCAGTGCACCACAGCTGCCCGGGAGGAGTATGCTGTAGATAGGCCCCTCCTTGGCTTCCTCCAAAGCTGTTAGTTTGGTCAGAAGAAGTATGGGGTGCACACTGCCTGGCACATAGGCTTACAGGGTCCCCACCCCATAAAAGGACTTAGGAAAATGCAAACCTTCTGGCCTTTTATACAACGTGCATGAGAATAGATTTAAAGACTAAAATAAACACTATTAACAATGAAAAGAAGTAAATGAACGGTAATCATATAAAGAAAATATCTTAAATGAACAAAAATAAAGAAAATAACAACAGTTAAAAATGCGATCAGCACTTGGCAGAGGCAGCTCAATTGGGTTATACTCTTTTCAAATGTACAATCCACTTTAAAATCCATGAGGCCTCAGCCCAGCTCTGGCCCAGAAAAGTCAGTAATTATAGCTAACCCCACCAAAGCAAGCACAGCCTGGAGGAGAGAAACCCAAACCTTGAGTCCTTTCGCTCTGTTGATTGCCCTGAGCGGCCTCAGGACCCTTAAGACCCTCAGAATCTTCACAACAGAAATGGCACTGGATCTAAGGAAAAGAGCAGAGGAAGCAAAGAAAGCAGAGTGTATTACAGCTGGCTAAAATACTTTGAGATTATTTCACCTGACCTTCACTCTAATATGACTTACACAATGGTGGGATTATGTGGAGCTGAGCTAAACTTTCCCCATGACTCAGACTCATGAGTCTCTTCCTTCCAGGCCACAGTCCACGGCACCTCGTAAGCCAGGCCCGCGGGCACTCACAGAGGCCCTGACTTGGGTGCACAGCTAACCTCTGCAGAGATGGGATGCAGTCTTTAGTTTTATTTGTTTGGTCTTGTTTTCTAAGTTTGGGGCCCTGCTGAAGTGCTTTGGTGCCGGGCAGCTCTGACTTCAAGGAGTCCACTGTTTGGTTAGTGAGATGGGCGACTGCAACCCCAGGTGGCAGGTATGACAACAGAGGTGATACGGCTAGGGGAGCACTACCTTGGGGAGCCTGGGAAGGTCCCCCAGGAAGGTAATATCCAGGTGGCTCCAGGGGGAGTGAGGGTTAGCTAGACAAAGGAGGAAGGGGCTACAGGTCCAGGGAGTAGCAGGTCGACAGGTCCTGGATGAGAGTGCAGCTCATTTAGCATGGCGGGTGGCTGCATGTGGCTGGAATACATGCTCAGGAGGCAGTGGGCAAAGGCTGCAGCTGGAGAGGGCAGGCACCGCCGGGAGTTTATAGGAGTTAAAAAGTACTGGTGAGAATGTCCTTCAAAGCTGTGACTACATGATTCTCTCCTGCTAGGCAGTGGTGGGAGGTGAAGAGGACTACTGCCCCAGGGGCCTGTTTCAGGCAGGGGTCCTTGGTCTTCTTCTGAGGGGGACAGGGTCTCTCCATTCACCACTAGCTCAGACGTGGGCATGCATGTTACCACTTAGGGGGTACTGATGGTCAACACCTGAGCAGTGGTGCTCTCAAGTCAGCAAGAAAGCAAGGCCATCCCTGGATGCTCCCCCTGGAGCCTCTGCCCCAGACTCCTGGGTACAGTAGGCAAGGAGTGTGCAGCTCAGCCTGTTCCTTACCAGAAATCCCTAAATGCCATGAAAAGGACTTAGGGCCCTAACTTGCAGTCTCGGCCCCCTCCTAGATGAGAAGTTTAAAGGCCAAAAGAATAGGGTCATACAGCTGGTATATCCTGGAGATCAAGGGAACCTTCACTATCTAAGCTGGAAGGGCCCAAGAGGCCACCTAGTCCTAATCCATCCTGAACAGATGGAGAACTAGGGCCCTGGGACAAGATGCCTGCAAGGCCTGGTAGCCAGCCCTGGAGGAAGCGGACTAGAAGCTGGCTTCTTTCACCCTCTGCTGAAAACAAATATCACAGAGAGTAATAAGCCCAACCTTGTAGTGGGTATGAAAAGAAAAAGTGAAACAAAAATGCATGAATTGTCCAAATGCTTTCTGGACAAGAGAATAAATTAAGCTTTTCTGAATAACTAAACGTAATCATTAAAATGATGCTCAATAAATTATGTTAAAATATTTCATGTAAACCATCCTGCCCAACAGTCCTGTGTGTGTTTACACACCCACACCCCAGAATACTTACTGGATCCCAAATGACACCAGAGATACCCCAACAACCAGCATATCCAGCAAATTGAAGTAGTTCCTGCAGAAGGCTCCTTTGTGGAGGAAAGCTCCAAAAGTCGTCATCTATAAGCAGAATCACGGGTGAATTTACTGTTATTTCTCTCCAGAGGAAAAGAAACCTGGGCTCCTTACAAAATCTTGAGGACAGTATGACTATTAAAGAGTGTGTTAGGAAGCCAGAAATGTAAACCAACAGGACTGAGCAACCGAATAATTTGTTCAAAAATGAAAAAAGGGAAGCTGATTTGGGGCACATTTTGAAAGAAGAGAACAATTTATACTTTATTACAGTGACAACAAATTTCAAACAAGAACATATCACTGGCACGTCCAAAGAGAGTCCACATGGCACGTCAGGAGAGAGTCCACATGACAATGCTCGTCAGGCAGTAACTGCTACCCAGACAACTTGGCTTTCTCATGAAATGTTGGTTCTGGTCCCTAGGAAACCCCAGGAGAACCTGCATTGTTCCAGTCCGGGGAGCTAGAAGAAGTGCTAGAGTCTAGTGCTCACAGGCTCAGTCTACATGGAAGTGGGTATTTTTCCAGGTAGGCCCCTTACTGCCCCTAATAGTCCACTTTAAACAGCTCCTCCGAGTCCAGTTACTCTAGTACACGTGAGGTGGGGCTAGGAAGCTGGCACATGCATCTTGCCTAAGTCAGTCTCACTGCTCTCTAGTCACATGCCATGTGTACCCAGAGCCCGTACCATGGGTGCTACAGTGAGCTTCCTACTGACGATGGAAAAGGGGTTTAGTGAGGAATTTCTCCAGAGTAAAAATAGCAAAAATAGGAAGAATTCAGTTTACCTAAAAAAAAAGTGAGGGAAGGCTCAGATAAGTACAGGAGAGGCAGAATTGGGAACTAATAAAATTAGGACATATGAAATTGCCAATATTCAACATTTTTTGACCTACAAAAATGTAAATTTCTTCACATTAAACCCAATAACCAAAAAGCCGTCTGAACCTTCCCAAGGCCACCAGGAGCCACCATTTCAGATGTCAGATGCCTCTTAGCAAATCTCCAATTTCTGAATCTTTCTCGTTTTAGCTTATTTTTCACTCTCTAACATACTTTCAAAATGAAGAACAACTTGTAAGATTTAAGTCACTGAAGCAAAAATACAGAAGTTGAAAAGCAATATTTTTCTTTTCATAAATCTGTATCTTATTTGCCCCAAAGTCTGAAAGTAATTATATTCAACAACTAAAATCTATGGAAAAGAAAATAAACCTCAATTAACCAACAGGCTAAGTAGAACATACCCCCATTCTATTTGAAGAAAAGAAGGCAAATTACAAAAAAAAAAAAAAAAAAAAGGCAGCTTGGGACCAAACAAAGGCCGGGTGAGTGTCCTTGCACCCCATGCCCAGTGCCTTCTGCATCTGTGCTCCTTACCATGGAGAGCATCTTTAGAAGTCACAGGTCTGACTTATGACAGAACTGTCAACCAAATTCATTGGCTTAAAGGCAGGAAAATGAACTCAAATTTTTAGAAGATTTTTAACAAATATTCAAACCGAGGTTGGTTGGTGTTGTACTAATTAATGTTTTCATTACATCATCATCTTTATCATCGTCGAAAGAAAATAAATGCAATGTTAATTGAGGTTTCGTTTTATAGAAGATTTTGTAAAGAGCCCAAGTTCCATAGTAGTCTAACAAAAATTACATTTTTCCCCCTGAGATGCACACACAAGAAACTCAAAATAGTTTAAAGAAAATTGTGTTTCAAAGTCTTTGTTTCCCAGCTTGTCTCCCCTTGAGGAGATGATTGTTCTGACAGTTGTCACAGGCCACCTTGTCCAACACTGTAATAACTCACACCACTTAGCAAGTCTGAGGGTGGGGGGAGGTTGGTTCTTGGATCTCTGCTATTTGTCTCCAGGCCTCTGGGTACATAAGGAATGAACTCACACCAGGTTGGCCTTCACCTTTACCATGAGTACACAAACCACATGCAGCAATGGTACCTGTTAGCTCATGCATGGGCAGTACATTTAAGGCACCCTGTCGAAAGGGTGCTCTTTTAGTCTGAGTAAATGTAAGCCCATCCATTAAAACAGATATGAAATATCTTAACACACATAGATCCAAGTTATCTTGCAAATCCTGTTGCAAGAAAATATTTTAGGCCACTGAAACATAATTCAGTCAAAGAAATGAGAAGAGATACATTCCCTTCAAAAGATAAATACTTTTCCTCTGACTTTGATGTCAGGAAAGGTGGAAGAAAGTTCACACATAGTGATATATCTGTTATCAGTTGGCATATTTCAAAAGATAGAAAAAAAGAGCATAACATAATTTCCAATCACAATTATGAAGCCAAAGTAGATCCTATAAGCATCAAAGATTAAAAAGAAACAGCAAAAACAAGGTGAACAGTTTCAGAAAAAAAAACCCTTGGGAAAAAAAAAAAGTAAAGCTTGCTCACAGAAGACAAAAAATTAAAAAAGTCAAAAGCACTTCACGCTGCTTTGCTGTGTGTCACACACAGGAGCAGGCCTCTTAAACACACCACTGAGGCACCTGTTACCTTCAAAATGATCTCAAATGCAAAAGTACCAGTGAAGACATAATCTGCATAACCTAATATCTGGAAGGAAACAAAGAATTGCAACTATTACTGCTACAGCTGCTTTAGAGAACATGAAGATTAATGAAAAAGCCATTACCTTTAACAGGATTTCAACAGTAAAGATGGCTGTGAAAGCATAGTCAAAGTAACCCAGTATCTGGAAAGGTACAACAATGAAATAAGAAAAAGGCATCCGGACAAACTCCACAGCCACATGCCCACGGGTAGAACCCCCACATGCAATCAGAGACCTGTTCTCTGGGGATAAGCCTGCCACGCTGGAGCTAAGTGCAGAGATGCTCATAAATGTCCCACCTGGTCCAATTACAGTTCATCTTTATGACCAACAAAGAGCACTTGGAAATACTTACCTCCCTTAACCACTCATGCTGACTCTCTTCCCAGTCTCATGTCTCCGACAGAAACTCATTTCTAAAAGTGCTTTATTAATAACCCTTTCTCATCACAGCACCACACTGACAAATTACTTGTGGCAGGCACCAGATAAATTAAAGTCTTACACACATTCCGATTTTTTAACTGCATTTTTGGCTGAATGAAATATGTTGCCATCCAGCTGAACTTCAGATTGGTGGAGAAATGTAAATAATGATGTAAGTGCCATTAAATGGAGCCGGCTTTCACATGTCCCCTCTAATTCCAGCCCATTTAATCAGAGAGGTAAACACTTTGCCCCGCTGATGTGCGGAGCTGAGTGAGTCCTCAATGAAGAGTTTCACTTATCATCTTGCTCTGCATCTAATACCACTCACTCCAATTTTTTTTTTTTTTTTAATCTCACTGGAACCATCTCAAAGAAGAGACTGACCTGGCTTTTGAATGATCAGTCCAGGCTATTTTGTCCACATTCCTGAAAATAATGTCTACTTTCCAACTGAGTCCTGATCATGCCTCCTGGGGTATCTGCCTCTTCTCAGAACCATGGAGGCAGGAGGATGGGGCAGGTAGGCCAGCAAGAAGTCTGACTACCACTCAACTAAGGCTGCTCACAGGGATGCTCAGCCATAAAGACGGCGGCCGAGACTGCCGGTAGAAGAAGCTGTCTTGGTTGCTTATTGTCATGACAACTGCGCTCTGTGGTTTAAAAGAACTGAAGAGATCATAGCTGGAGAGACAGTGGAGATCTTTCATTTAGCAATGAGGAGATGCTGGGAAGGAGGTAGGGGCGCCTGTTTAGGCCACACAGCCAGCCATGGCATCGCTGAGCAAGGAGGTAGGCATGTGGAATGCTAGTTGAGAAACATGGGCCCTGTTGTTTAAGTGTGGAGTCCACCTCAGGGGTCCATTACTGTCCTATTGCAATAAGGTAAGGACCTCTGCTTTAAAGGCCAGCTCTCCTCAGCTCAAGATCCCTCTTCAGAGGGTATGCCTTATTCAAAGTGCTTCCATTTTGGGATTTCTAAATTTTTCTGGAAATTTTCTGTGTATCTATGTTTCTAGCCAGGCAATGCAAGGTATAACCAGTACACCACAAGCCTCTGCACCCACCTCCTTCTTTCCTCCATGGTCACAGCAAGACTGGCACTGCTGAAAGTACCTGAGTGGCCAAGACAGACAATGCTGCCCACGAGCCAACAACTCAACCTGGTGCCGCTGGTCAAAGCTCTTAGAGATGCAAGTTGTTTTTTCCTCACTCAGCCTTTCTCCTCTTTTTCACTAATAACAGCTAAGGTTAAAAACTTCCCACCCCCCTCCCGCAAATATACTGCATGAGTCCAGGGTATCTAAAGAAGTCAAACCCGTAGACACAAAGAGGGATGGAGGAGGTCGGGGCTAGAGTGGGAGGGGAAACAGGGAGTTGTTCAATGGATATAAAGTTTCAGTCACACAAGATGAAAAAGTTCTGGAGACCTGCTGTGCAACACGGTGCCTCCCATTATGAACACCGTCTTGTACATTTAAAAATTTGTTAGGAGAGTAGATCTCATGTCAAGTATTCTTACCACAATTACAAAAACTGTAGTATTTTAAAAGCAATACACATACATATATCTAAAAACCACAATAACATTCCTGGGAAAAGCAGCAGGGAAATAAAATCATGGAGAATTACGATGAAAAATAAGAACATTAAGCCTCAATGTAAATTAACTTTTAATATATCTGCGTTCTAGACTAGCTCCTGACCTAGTCTATCATGTTTGTACCAATCAGCTTTTTCCCTTTGTCTCATTTTTATGCTGGAACTCAATGACACCCTGGGCTTTGTTCTATCTGAATGTTTAGATAGGAACAGTCTTTGAACCCCCAACAAACACCCTAATCTGTGAGTACAGATTAAGACAGATCAGGACGTTCATCTTTATATCGGCATCAACACGTGCCTTGGGGGAAAGTTCTTTTTATCGTCATGTCAGAGTGCATGTTTTATCAATCTGATAGGTTGGGTTTGCCGGGCTTCAAACCAAGATACTGGAAATGGAAAAACACAGCACAAGGCTCAGTTGTCACAACCGAAATCCTGGGGCACTGATCTGGTGATTTCTCTTAATCCTCAAATCTCTGAAAAGTTCATGTACAGAGAAGGGTACCAACCAGGCAAGGCAGTGACACTTGATGGCCTCACACACTTGTGGGCCTCCTTCTCCTGGGAGGGGTTTCTTAGTTATCATTTGATACTAAGTACTACAGTACTAAGGCCAGAGAGGCAATAGGCTACCGGTCTTCTGAAGCGTCTCACTTTTGGATCGTTCTCAGTGCTGAATCAGCTGACCTGCTAAGGTGGAACTGCTGAGGCAAGAACTAATCTAGGTAACATTTCTGTCCAGCATAGATGCAGGAGAAGGGTGCTATCCCTAAGTTATGAAACTGACTAATAATAGAAAACTTAATGCTGTATTTGTTTCTTCATAAAATCACCTCCTGCCCCACCAAAATAATAGTCCTTCCTCTCCACTGAAGCACTCACCTTCGCATCCTATCATCTCCCTAACTTGTATTTCTCTTCAGTAGATGTGTGAATTTACATCAACATAAGATTTAAGTCTTCCCTCCAATGCTAAATAAGGGCTCCTGGGCATGTGACATAAGTGGTTTCAATTTTACTTTCTCTCTTGCTGGATGCTTCAACTAGGCAGAAATCTCAAAATAGGTGTGGCTGTTAATCTGACCAAGGAGGGACCGAAATGTTGGCAGCAAGGAATGAACGGGAAGAGAAGCAAGGTCCCTGAAGACACTATAAGTAACTGCAGTGTATTTAAAGTTTAAAATACATGATTCAATAAGGTTTGTCCCAATAAAATAAAACCCCTCTGGTACTTACAAACCTGAAATGTAAAATGCTTGCAGGTGATCAAGAGGCCTACTCTAGCTTTTAGCCTCGCAGGCCTTTGTAGGCCCTGCCTGGATGACAGGAGTGACCGGTGCTGACCCCAGAGGGAGCGCTGTCCTCACTCAGTGACTTACGGTGTTCCGGAAGGAGTGGCTGCGGATGGGGTCCTCAGCGGCGAGGGAGGCACTGCTCAGCATGATGAAGACAAGGATGAGATTGGTGAATACGTGGTGGTTGATGAGCTTGTGGCAGCCCACGCGGATCCTGTGGGGAAAGCCACTACATGGACACAGCCCCAGGCAGGGCCCGAGCAGACAGGCCAGTGCCTTCAGCACACCAGGACCATTCTGTGGTGACAGGTCAGGCAGAGGACAGCTGTCTGCTGTGCCACCCATGCCCTGACCCAGCAAACCAGAAACAACTGACCATTAGCTCCTCAAAAATCCCAGACTGCATACCCTTGAGGTGCCATAGTTCTGTGTGGGTGTTCTACAGACTCCATTCACTGATTCCTTAAATGTGGAGATTATTGCCCTAATGGCAGGGAAACTAGGCTGAAGCATGTGAACGAACTTTCTAAAAGTGACACAGCTAGCAAGGAGCAGAGGCAGATTTCCAATCTAGGTCTGTGATATTTTCCCACTACAACATGAAACCTAGTGCTTTCTTTCGCTGTCTAGAAAGGAGCCTATGGCCAGAGCTCACTGCAGCAGCTCACAACGAATGAAAGTTATCGCTTTCTTGTAGTGCAGTTGAGTGAGGCTTGGAGAATCTTCTGTTATATGGAGATCCTGTCTTAAGTGCTATTTTTTCTTTAGTTGACCCACAATGAGCAAGCCTGAGAAAGTGAAGTGAGAGTTACATCACCATGCAAGAATCTCACAAGGATCTCACTGCACCATCACAGAGTCCTACAGTCCTGTGAAGCAAGGCAGGGAAGCGCATGGCCAGCATCCCCTGTCCTGGCCCTCATGGCTCCATGAGCCATCAGAGCCTCTCCCGCTGCCCCTCTCTCCTGACATCCCAGGGGCTAGTTACTACTCTTAATCCTTTCGATATTTGACTTTAGAATTTAAAGAATTTTTTTTTTGGCCTACAGAATACATGTAGGTTTTCCTTTGAAAAGATTTTTTTCACTTTCAAAACTGAGTCACCTTTCTATAAATGTGCCCCCGAAGGCTGTTAGCAACTGAGTCTGGGGTAGGCCTTCCAGGACTCTGAAGGCAGGAGTGCTCACGGCTTTGTGGGGAAATCAGTCCACTCCTTCAATATATACAGATGCAGTAAGCTATAGGTGTCAGTAATGTCAGCTGAGTAAAATTTTTTTTAAAGAACACCCAAACTCTCAACAGTGATGAGCTGCGAAAACTATCATCAAATCTTCAAGTTTCTAAGGGCTGCAGCATGCCTTGTTTCCCACCTATGTCTCCCTGGGGCCTGTGAATTATTTAGAGTTCTTCTCTGACAGCCAAGAACTACTTCTGCAAGCCTAGAAACCTTTCCAGGAGTCATTTATTCCCTCTGGCATTTCACTCAATCCCAGATGATTTAAAACCTAGAAACCAGCTAGTAAATAAGTGTGTGTTCCTCTTATAGCACCTGTGAGTAATTACCATCCTCCTGGTGAGCACATTATCATTTTAACACGAGATATTCTATTTTAAGGGGGATATTATAGAGCTGAATAGCTCAACCTGTAAAATATCATTGAGCAACATTATTTATTGCCATAAAACTCAATAGAGAAGTGATCGGCCAAGCTTGATCTCAAGATTAAGATGCTGTGAAGTTGGTCAAAAATTTCTCATTCCCCCCAAGCATTGTTATAGAAGACCCACTCATGAAGAAAGAGTCCTTTTGGTGGAAAACACTCCACAGGTGACAACCCATGGAACACCAGAGTCATGGGCTCCAGCTGAGCAGCAGTTATGTCACCACTGCTGACCCCAGTGCAGGGGTGAAGGGGGAAGAGACTCTGGAATAGCACTCTTCCCAGGACCTGGCCACACCCCCGCAGCCCCTTAGCCCAGGAACGTGAAGGCTAAAAAGAGATGAACAGAGGAAAAAGGCAAGGCTGAGGCAGGTGAGGAGTCTGGGGGACTCGGAGGCCTCCATCACTCAGGTACATAAGGGGCCATGAGTCACCTTCCCTTACCCCATCCCCATGCACCCTCGAGCAACCTATAGGGTCACAGCGAGATGCAGCAGCAACGTGACTAGAATGTGGGTATTTACGGATTGGTCTTGCTAAGAATGAAGAAAGCGCTCCCTTCGGGGATGGGGACGATTTTCTCCTTCATGTTCAACTCCGAAATCCTGCGAGGACGGGGTCCAGCGGGAACCTCAGGTTCATCCTCCTCCTCCTCTTCCTCCTCCTCTTCACCTACTTTAAAGAAGATACTTTTTTTTATAGGCATAAAACAAAGACAGCATTTGGGTTTGAATTATTCTCAATTTCGCATGAAAGTTTAGCTTAAACTTTAATAACATCTATCAGCTCGCACTGATGAAAGCCCTTTAGAATATGAACTGAGTGTGTGTAGGGAGGTGGAGAGCTGAGAGGCTCACCTGTCTAAAGAGCATGCAGAGTTGTGGGAATGAGGTCCCCAGCAGTTGAAGATCTGAGCACAGGTTAAAGGTGGCAGGCAGCAGTGGGATTCTCACTGCCATCCCCCCAGCACCCGGCTGTTCCCTTAGTAACCTCTTTGCTCAGCTTCAGCCTGAAAAGCTGTGTGGGACTTCAATTCATACATGATCAATCCCCTAGGTTCCTCTAACTCCACAGTGCCTCCTATATCTGCCATTAAAGACACCCGGTCAAATGTGAATGTGTCAGGTGAGTAGTAAGAACTGGTCACTTCCTAGAGATACTTCCCAGCAAAGGTAGGGCTTGTCCTGATCCACCTACACTCTCTCTCTCCACCACCTGGAATTTGAGTTATGCTAGCTGCCTGGGACCAAGAAAAAAAGCAGAGCTAACTGGCCCACAATGGACTGGACCCATGGTCTTGACTACCTCAGCAGCCCAGCAAGTGCCCTAGCTAGGCTAGTCAGCCACAGATGCAGTTGCTGATCACAGAGTGGTAGCAAAGCCATGCCACTCATGAGCTGAGAGCCTGTCTCTGGCCTCCGCAACCATACCTGGTACATCACAAGGTGGGTAGGGGTCCTTGTCCTCATCCTCTTCTCGGTAGTCATCAATTGTAACCTAGGATGACAGAGAGGTGTCTTGGGAGGAATGGAGCCTCTGACTTAAATGCATATCATAAGACCACAGTGAAGACATAACCCTGCCATTCAGGGCAGAAAAGTTCTTTTCAAAGTGTGTGCTGCATGTGAGTGAGTGTGCAGGGACAGCAGATGCCCCAGATGATGATTCTGCTGAAGACCAAAGCGCTGAAGGCAGATGAGAAAACTTTGACCCAGCCATGGTTAGCCAGCACCATCCACACCTCTGCCTATCCTAGCATTGTCATACCTACTGTATAATGACTGCATTGTAGAGTCCTGCCTCCCTACTAGACAGTGAGCCCAATGCTGGCAGGGACCTTGTTGGTCTTATTCATTCTTGATCTCCAGTATTGGAACCCCATAAAAAGTATTTACTGACTCAACGAACAAGCAAACAAATGACTGAAAAACCCAGGGCTCTCATATGTGGGATGAAGTTTGACAGCACAACGCTAAAGTTTGATGATACAGACCCCTTACCCTTAGATCCCCTCTGGGGTCAGACATCTATTAACAAGCCCAGTGGGTTTTAATCCCCACTGAGAAGACGCTAACACAGGTCAGGTCTGACCACACAAGTTCAGTACAGAAAAACTAAGTGATCAGATAAATATTTAACATACTGGTTCTCTAGTGAAATACAGGCTAGCAACCAGCTAAGCACCTAAATTCACTCAGAAGCCCCTGAAAGTCAGTGTCTGTAATATTGTGCCATACTCACATGCCAAAATGTCATGTAGGATACTTTCATGGTGTAAATAGTACACTTATGGTGATATCAACAGAACCATTTGAAACAAAAAGGGGAGAAGTATTTCAGAATGTATACCTTGTTGTCTCTGTTGGCTATCTGATTGACTTCCGGTTTGTTGTTCTTTTTATTTTCCAGGCTTTCTTTCCTACAAAGGAGAGAAAAGAACACAAGAAACCTAGTAACTATATAACTATATTGCTGGGAATAAAAACACTAAGAAGGATTCTGAATCAACAGTGGCCGGATGAGGGACAGAATTTAATTGGAAGCAACCTTAACAGCAAGAGCATGGCACAACCCACACTCAGAGCTTCCTGTTCATTCAGTGCACTGGATTCATTACACTGATCATCTCATTAAAATTCTCATTCAAGAGCTAATCAGCAGTGAATGCATCGTTTACTTTATGATGCCAGAATTAACTGCAGTGATTCTTTAAGCATGAGGACATGTGATTCCCACTCTCAGCTCTGTGGGAATGAGAGCCAAGGGCCTGGGTTCTGCCCCAGATCCCATCCTATTCGGTCTGCCCCACATGGCCACTCATAATCACCACAAAGCCGCAACATGGGGGCTGCAGCTGCTGCGGAGTCCGCATACCTCCACCAGGCCTTACCTGGTTCCCCAGGCAGCCCCCCACCAGGCAAATACCTCAGATGAAAATGGGGTTACCGAGCAATCTTTTTCCTTTCCTTTTCTTCAGCTTCTTCTTTCTGAGCAGTATTCAAACTTTCAGCATCAGCCAAATTGTCTACAGCGATGGCCAAGAAGACATTCAGTAGGATATCTAATTTAAACATTTTAAGGGTAAAACACCTTTCTAATGCAACTACATGTGGAAAACCAGGGAAACATCACACCCCTATGCATTCAGGACAGCTAGTAACAGGTGACTGTCTCCTAGTGTTATACTCGCTTGGTAAAGCCAGAGGACCAGAGCCCTGTTTGTTTGTTTGTTTTTAAACTAGAAATCTATAAAAGACATTCTGAAAAGAAGTAAAATGAAGGTTCACTAAAACCCACGAAAATCTGCAAACATCAACATTTCCTTTCATATGTGTGCATGTGTCTCTACACATCTAGGCATCCATAGCTATGATACACACTGCATAAAACAATCTATAACATAAACACGGTGCTTTTACGTACTCTGCATTTCACTTTACGCATTTTGGGTTGTTTCTTTGAAAATACACACCCATAACACAAATATTTAGGGCATGCTTGCCAAAATAGACTCCTTTAAAAGCTACACATTATTCAAATGATGATACCACTGCACAAGAAAGTCAGAGCCTTTCTTGTTTGAAATGGCCTTCGGAGTGTGGAGATACCTCACTCATTCATTCACTCCACAAATACTGACTACAGTGTGCCTGACTTATTGCCAGGTGGTGCTATTCTTTCAAATACTCCCATGTGGCTAAATCTTTGACTACTGTGGTTGAATTTTATTATTCCAAGCAGTAAAAAGTTAGATGATTGAATAAGTTATTAGGTTTTTGGCTTCCGCTATAATTTTGTATGCATGGTTTCCATGAATGATTGAGAAAAAAATTCTAAACAAGGTTCCCAAATCAGAAGAGGCCTGTTTCTTATTTGCAGTAAAGTACATTTTTGAGAAGAACAGGAATCAGAGGGCAGGAAGTCAAGACGGCTCCTTTCTCTGACACTTCTCTCAGGCTGATGCACAGCCATCTGCATACGTGACTTCAGGAGCCCAGGGACCCAAGACAGGAGAAGCACACCACTGTCCCACATGCTCTGTGCAATCTGAAATCTCAGGTGGGTTGCTGAACATGTAAACAAACATAACCTAACAAGGCACCGATGATGAGATAGCTTTCCAGGGAATTTCATGCTTGACTAAGTATCTAAAGAGGACAGAAACGTGAGAAAATTATTTAAGACTTTTGAAATGCCTTTGATATGCTAGACTATTTTTTAAATAGAACTTTGAAGAGGCTGAAATGGTATTCGTTTGTTTGTATAATTGCTCTTCCATCAAACATTTGAGGGCCTCCATATGCCATGTCTTGTACTAGGCAGGGACGACAGAGAGATAAAGCAGATATAACCAAAGGTTACAGGCTCATGAAGTTTCCAATTAAGGTAAAGAGAGATCTGAATTTTCAGAAGTCTAGGATTAGAAAATACCTCTTGGCAGGGAAAAGGAATAAATAAGTTGGAGAAAGTTACACAGCATGATATAAGCAGCCAACGAATATTTGATTTTCAAAGATGTACAGATCAGCAAAACAAAATTAGTTTAAGGGAACTTAGGTCAATCTACTGAAGATTGACCCATTGGTTATGAAGGGTCTTAAAAAGACACTAATGTGCCTCTAACCTCCCAAGGATAAAGGCACGGAGAAGTACCTGGCATTGCCCTAAGCAACCCCATAGGACCTATACAGGAGATGTGACACTGAGCTGGGTGACCACTCGTGCAGCCCATGCACTGTCTCAGGCTCCTTTTCTCTAGCCTGCTCTCATTCCACAAAGCCTAACTGAAGCTCCACCTTTACAATGCTGTCCCCAGCGACGATGAAGGGAAGCAGATAACGCAGGTAAGGGCATTTACCTCCCTGACACAGCTGCTAACACCACTACCACAATGATAACAAGACATTGATAACAAAAAGCCTTGGTCAGCTGAAAGGATACAGTTACCACAAATGAAGAGTATGATGAAGTAGATGCAGACGATCATTCCCGAAGATGACGGCCCTCCATACGCCATAATGCCATCATACATCACAGCATTCCAGTCTTCACCTGTCAGAATCTAAGAAGCCCAAACTTGGATCAGTTCGCAAGTGGACTCACAACCCAGTTGTCCTCTCAGAGCTCCTCAGTGGCTCATACATCTGGCTTAAGCTGTCTTTCACAGTCAGTTTACACTGAACTAATCAATCTGTTGTCCCACAGTTTTCAAAACATTATTTTTAATTGCACGAATAAATGAGTTAATTCTTCTGGTAAAAAATAAAGTAACATTACACGTAAGACATATATTCTTGGATGATACTCCAGCCCAGTTTTAGTCCGCTTCCCAAAGAGCATGCGATTGGTGTGTCTCTCTCCAGGACCTTTGTGGATTTAAACACACACACACACACACACACACACACACACACACACACACACACACACAGACGCACACACACGCAGCTGGTGTCTTCTCTGATTTATTAGACATAGTATCATACTACATGAATTTTCTGCAATTTGCTTTTTTTCTCCACTCAACAATATACTCTGGAGATTCTTTAAATTGCTGCCTAGTATTCCACATAGGTAAGCAGCTGTGGGAATGGAGAATTATATCTATGAATTTTCAGAAGCATGGAGTTCTAAATACCTTATGTAAATTTGCAAACTACCTCATGGGTCGATATCAATAACTGCCTGAAATTTCAAATATAACCTACTCTACAGATGATACTTGATAATTCAATCCATCATTAGGTAGAATCGGATGAACATGAATAGCAAGTTAAAAATACACTATGAGAGGGGGCTGTAGAGCATGCTCCTTCTTATATCTGAACCAGATACCTTAAAAATTAAAACTGTCATGGATCACAATCAAACAGAAAAATGGGCAAACGATTTGAAATGATAAGGTAATTCACAGAAAAGGAGCTTATAAATAGCTTTTAGTCACATGAAAAGACATTTGGGTTCACTCCTGATAAGTGAAACAAGAAGTAAAAACTACAACGAGATGCCATTTTCACCTATCAGACAGGCCAGCAGTCAAAAAGTCTGAAGACCCACTGTGCTGAAAGGAGTGAGGCAATGAAGGGCAAGCTCCACACTCCTTCGCTGGAGGCTGAATTAACACAGCCTCAAGGAGAACACCTGGGCAAGAGCATCAAAGCCGAAAATGAACACACACCCTTTGAACCAGCAGCTCCACTTCAGGAAATTTATCCTACAGATTTACTCTCACACGTGTGCCCCCATGGTATATGTTCAAGGTCACCCGCCGAGGCAAGACTAGACGTAACAAAATAATCATCAGCAGGGGGCTGGTTCCATGAATTATGGCACATCCACACCACAGACTTCATAAAACATTGAAAAGGAGAAGGCAACCTTTTATGGACCAGTAAGGAAGGTTCTTAAGGACATTTTAAGTGATAAAAAGCAAAACGAAAAACAGCATGTAGAATGAGCTACTGTCTGTGTAAATTCATCTGTAGGCAGGTAGGTAGGTAATTGATTTTTATCTGAGCAAATACATCTCAAAGAATACACAAGAAGCTATTTAACAGTGGTTACCTCCTAGAAGGGGGACTGGTAGGTGGGAACTTGTTTACTTTATATTCTTTTGTAACGTCTGAATTTTGTTTGTATTACAAAAACTACCACCACCACACAGGTTTCTCTGAAAGAAATCAGAAAAACAAGTGACTAAATGGCCCCCAAATTAAGTATGATTCAAAAAATTAACACCATAGCCTATAGCAATGACAGAAATTCCATTTACCTCAAAATGACCAAGTAGGAAAGAATCATAGAGATCATTCCCTCTAGCCTTTTTCAGAAAAGAAGAGTGACTTTCCAAGGTCAGAGAGCTGGGCAATGAAAGAGCCATGATGGGACCTGGATGCCCACTGCCACCCCCACCAGCCTGCCTGCCTCTCCAGCAGGGCTCCTAAGCTCCCTGACATCGCATGTGAAAAGCGACAAGGGTGGATGGGTCTTTTCAATTTATCTTCCAGGCTCTGTCCAAGGAAGGGCTTCAGCTCACAACAGGAAGATGAAGAGGAGGGTTAGAACACCTCAGCTTAGAACCGGCTGAGGCAGAGACTGCTGCTCTGAGCACAAAGCCACCTGAACACCTCTCACACTGTCGCTCCCTTCTCAGCCTCATTGCTCACAAAGGCCCGGCAGCACAGACGCCCTCCCTGTCCTCATTATATCATATGAGGGCAGACAAAAAAGGGGCAGAAGGCTGTCACAACTCTTTTATCACCCTGATTCCTCTGACTATACACGGAAGCATTAGGCCTTTAGAATTCACTTCTTTGCATAAATCCCTTATGGCCAGGATTACAAAACTTGCCTGCGATCAAAAATTAGCAGAGAACCAGAGAGGATTTTAAAGCCTATCTCACAGAAACCCCAGAAATCTTGCAAAATCAAACAGAAGGTTTTGGTTTATTATTATGTAATATATCTAGCGATCTTACAAAACATTAAATCACATCACATAGATACCTGGATTCAGATGCAAAACAAATAACTTCAATGGCACAAAATTTATCAGAGTATTATTAGAGCAGAGGTTACTAATGAAAATGGAATCATTTTGTCTTATTGAGCTGTGGACAGACAGGAAGCCATGTCATACATAACGTGCTTCTCAGGGAGAGGCAGAAGGGAGGGCTCACCTGGAACACCGTTAGAAGTGCCTGAGGGAAATTGTCAAAGGTGCTCCGCTTGGTCTGCGTTTCGTCAAAATTAAACTTGCCTCCGAACAGCTGCATCCCAAGCAGGGAAAAGATGATGATGAAGAGAAAGAGCAGAAGCAACAGCGACGCAATGGACTTCATGGAGTTTAACAAGGATGCCACTAAGTTACTCAGGGACGTCCAGTGCCTACAAGTCAAGACGAGGGCGTGAGGCCAGAAGGCAGAACATCACCTGACGGTGGTGCAGCCTGTCACCACCTGGTATTGAGAAAACACCCGCAGCGAGATACACATGTCCTTACCTAGTCACTTTGAAAATTCGTAAGAGGCGCACACACCGAAATACGGAGATCCCCAGGGGAGACATGATTTCCAGCTCCACCAAGATCGTTTCCGTAATTCCGCCACACACCACGAAGCAATCAAACCGATTAAAGAGAGAGACGAAATATGCCTGGAGACCCAAGCTGTACATTTTTACTAGCATCTCGCAGGTGAACAGAGCCAGGAGGACTTTGTTCGCGATATCTGGAAAGACAAAGGGGCGGGTGTCCTTGGGATCTCATCGTGGAAGTGGCTCAGAGTTCTCGTCCTCCTCACACCCCTTCCCACCAGTCCCTGTTGGAATGCCCAAGCACCTCTACTCCTCCCTTTGCTATTGCCCCCTTTACAGAAATGTGACACTAACATCAATGGTCTGTTTGTCTGCCAGGTTCTAGTCCTGCTGCTTCTACCACCTAGACATGTGACTAGGGAAGTTCCTGATCTCACTGGGCCTTGGTTTTACTGACTATAAAATGGGGGAGCGGGGGGTGGCTCACCACATAATCCCTGGTAGTTTCTAGCCCTAAAAGCCTATAATTTTCCATTTAGAGCATCATATTATATTTTCTGTTTCCAAAACAGAAAGACCTCTGGTTTTGTTACACCACCACCATATAAAAAGCAGTTGCCTATCAAGGTCATTTCTAACAGCAGAAAATATCTCCCAAAAGGCTGGAGAGTTAGACAGAAACAGAACTGACTTGATGTAAGCCAGGACTTCTCGCTGGCTCAAAACTGTCAAACTCAGAAGGGCTGTCTCTAGGGACAAGCTCCCGGATCACACTGCTGAGACATTAAAGGCAGGGGAACAATCACCACTTGCCAAGAACACTGCAGAGGAAAATAAAGCTTCCTTTCAGTGAAGGCAGGAAGAAGGGATCCGAGGTCCCTTCCAGTTGGAAGATTTCCTGATCCTAGGTTGTCACTAGGTTAAGACAATGAGATGCCCTGGCATTAATCAGCTCCAAGGTGCTTCATTCACGTACGGTACAGTACGGTAGACTGTACCTCCACTCCAGGTGCACCCAGTGTTTGGACAGTTCTACCACCTTCTAAGTTAATGCTCACTAGAAATGTTCCTACACTCTGTTACACATCGAGCAGATAAGGCTAAACTGCAGTTGGACAGCCTTGGGCATCCCACATTTGGAATAAAAGGAGAATGGCCTCTACTTGTACCTTGAATCTGCGTCAACCAGTCAGGCTGGTTATAGTGCTCAGAGGAAATGGTTAAGGTGTTGAGAAACACCAGGACAATAACCAGCCAGTAAAACGTGACAGACTTCACAGCAGCCCTACATCTTCTGCGATTGAATCGGTTCCAGCGACGCCAGCGTCGGCTGAAAGAGAAGCAGACGTTACTCACTGAATGACAGATACAGCATCTGAGTATCCAATAAACATCATTGAGAAATCATTTGTCTTTCACTGTGGAGGTCCAGATTGGAGTTGGGGGAGGGCAGTAAAAGAAAGACAAGAATAAAGGGCAAAGAAATTAACAGACCTCATATACAAATTATGTTGGTCTTAAAATACAACTTTTTAAAGTATTATATCTTGATGTGATCATGTTTTCAGTTTCCTTCCTATGGCTTTAGATAGCTCCATATATAGCCCTCAAACCAGTTAGAACATCTAGATATTCATAGATTATGTGCAGATGCAAAACTGAGCTATCAAGCAGATGTAGTTCCTATTCCCACCATATGGTACATGGATCTGTTTGTGCTATTGGTGCAGAGAGCCACTTAGCTTATCATCAAATCTCTTGCAGCATCTCAATCATCATATAGAATTCATCAGGCAACGAAGTGCTCCAAACCCACAGATTTCCTCTTAGGGAAACTTTCAGTCCTTTCTTAAATCTAGAAGATTCCTCTGGAGCCTGGCAGAGTTGTCAAGGCTGAGCAGGACATGAGTCTTCATACTGAGTCATCAGGTGCCCTTTCTAACTAGTGATGCTCAAAATATACCTTTAGGAGAAGAGCCAATATTGAATCGTGTTTTCATACAAATAAAATGAACTGAGCCAAACAGACAAGTAGCATGTCCTTTACTGACTTTCAATTCCTGTTTGTAATTAGAGAAAGTATTCTCTCCCTTAGCCTGTCTCCCTGAGGAAAACATTCCCTGCCACAGGATGGTTTGGTGAAGTGCACCCCAGGGCTGTACTCACTGACCGGAGGGGACAAGGGAAGGCACTTTCTCTAAGGGCCTGAGACAAAGGATTGTCCGAGCTGCAACCCTGGCTGCCTCAGCTGTGATGCTGTGTTAAATGCACCATAATCCAGGGACTGAGCAAAGAAAGTTTGTGCTAACTCTTCAGCAAAACCTGAAACAAGCAAGGTGCATTTCTGGCAGCAGCTGGAAACATGACCAGCAAAGAAAAATTCTACAGAGGACACTAAAGACTGTCTCCATTCAGTCTGGATTTCCCTTGTGATGCATAGTTCACTACACACAAGCAAGGTGTACTAGTCTGAATAAGATCCAACCTTGGTGGGTTTATTTATGCTGCAGTGACAAGTCACAGGTGTCTCTCAAATCCAGAAGACCTTATTTGTCACGTCCCTGAGATCCTGCAGCACTCCCCAGCTTGCCCCTCATGGGTGCTGAGAGCTAAGGCCCTGCACCAGACACTGGACATATGGAGCTAAAGAAGACAAGGTCCCATGGCTCCTGTTCCTGTAAAGCATGCAGGGTTATCAATTATAAATCCACATCAAGTGCTATTCCCAGGGTACTTGACACAGGAGCAAAGAGAAGGGAGCTGCAATTGCTCTTTGAAAGAGGCAGGAAGCCTTCTCCAAAAAATGGCAATTCGGGCTGGCTCTCCACAGTTGAGTAGGAGTTAGCCAGGGGGCAGAGGAAAGGGTGCTACATGCAGAAGAGGCTACGTGACCAAAGCGACTGAAGTTGGCAGAAACAGTGTGTGGTACATTTGAAAACAGATAGCAGTCCAGTACTACAAAGTAGGGAGTATGGGAGGGGTGTCAAAAGATGAAGCCAGAGGGTGAGCAGGCCACCAAATATGAAGGAATTTATATGTTCTCTAGCAACAGGGAGTCATGGAAGGGCTTTCCATTTGAGATACAATTTACATACAATAGAATTTACTTTTTAGGTATACAGTTGGAAAGCACCACCACAATCAACATATAGAATATTTCTATCACTCAAAGAAGTTTCTTCGCAGCTCTTTGTGGTTATTCTCCTCTTCTCACCCCAGCCCCTGACAACTAACTGATCTGTTTTCTACTCCTATTGTTTTGCTTTATCCAGCATGTTTTATAAGTAGAATTATATAACATACAGCCTTTTGAGACTGGCTTCTTTCACTTAGAAAAAATACTTTAGATTTATTTGTATTGTTGCATCTATCAATAGTTTTTTTCCTTCTTATTGCGGAGCATTATTCTATCATACTACAATTTGTCTACCCATTCACCATTTGATGAACATTTGAGTTATTTACAGTTTGGGGCAATTATGAATAAAACTGCTATAAACACGTATGTAAAAAAAAATTCTGTGCAGACATCTATCTTCATTTCTTATATAAATACCTGAGAAGTGAAATTGCTAGGTCACGTGGTAAATGTATATTTAACTTTATAAGAAACTGCCAACTTCTTTCAAAAATAGCTGTGTCATTTGACATGTAGGAATGTATGAGAATTCCCATTGATTTGCATCTTTGTCAGAACTTGGTATTGCCAGATTTTTCAATTTGATCCATAGGTATAAAAAAGTTTTCTAATACATATGTAGTGTTATCTCATTGTGCTTTTAATTTGCATTTTCCTAATGACTAATCGTCATTTTATGTGCTCATCTCCCATCCATATCTCTTCTTTGGTGACATGCCTGTTGGAATCTATCGATAATTTTTTATTGGGTTGTTTTCTCATTATTGACACCATTCTTTATATATACTGAATACTAGTCCTTTATCAAATATGTTTTGCAAATATTTTTTCTTCCAGTCTGGAGCTTTTTATTTTCTATTGAAGAGCAGTACTTTTGATTTTGATGAAGTCCAATTTATCTTTTTTTTTTTTTCCTGTTATGGCTAGTGCTCTGGGTATTATACCCAAGAAAATCTTTGCCTAACCAAAGATCACAAAGATTTTCTGTTTTCTTCTAGAATATTTAAAGTTTTAGGTTTTACATTTAATTCTACTTTCATTTCAAGTTAATTTTTCTATATAGTGATAAAATGTGTTTAATTGAAAAAGAACATTTATATGGAATACACAAATCATAGATACATAGTTCAGAGTTTTTACCAACTGACCACGTAACCTTCATTCAGATCAACAAACAGGATATTACTAGCACCTCAGAAAACCTCTTGAACCTCCTTCTGTGAAAAACTGATAAGGAGAAAAATGACAAGAAGTATCTCTCATAGAGAAATGATTCTGGGAGGGAATATAAAGGGTTGATCAGTGGCAAGAAATTGTTCATTGTTGCATCTTGTTGGTTTGCTTGCTTTGGGGTGAGAGGGTGAGATCTCTGGCACCTACTACACTATACGCCAAGACAGTGTGTGATGTTTACTGGGCTCACTGATCTTCTATGTGAATATTGCAACCCATAGAGTAAAATTCAAGTCTAGAGCAACTTCATGTAAAATTCCTGAGTAAGAAGGTAACGAATCAGCATACATGCTAAAGGGAAAATAGAAAGAAGATACTGACCTGAGCTTGGATTTTGAGATGGCTTGACTGAAAGACAAAAAAGAATATGATTCCTGTTAGGAAGGCTTGATCATATGCTTCCTCCATCACTTTAGCTGAGATATCGGAAAAGCCATGCACAGCAACCCGGACTCAGCAGCCCGGTTCCCACAGCGGGCCAGCTGGGGTAAGAGTAGAGCAAGAGCGAGGTGCTACCAGTGCCAGGCGGGCCGGGCTTGACACCCTCCAGCACCCAGGCAAGAGAAGACTCTTAGCTAGTTGCCCTGAGCAGCTCTGGCATAGGCAGCGATGCCAGGGTTCCTTCTCCCGCAACCCCGCATTCTCCAAACTGAAGTCAGCAAGCAGGGCTTGGCCTGCCTGCAACTCAGCCACTCATCTCAACAGCAGCACATGCTGCTACCATAGAAAAAGGAGCACTGGACTAGGAGTCCTGGCTCTGCTCTTCACTAACCGTGTGAGTCTGGGCAAGCAGCACAGCTTTTGAGCCTCAGTGTTCTCATCTGTAAAATGAGAAATAAACCTATCCCCTGCCTACTTCGCAACATTGTAGGGAGGGCAAAGCAAGAGAAAGGAGGCAAATACACTTTGTAAACTGTTGAGTATCCTGCCCATAACACATCATTTTTATGTACCTCTGACAAAGAGATGGAATTCTCTTAAAAACAACACCTGTACTTTGCAGAGATAATACCTAAGAGATAGCAGGAAGCAAACAAAACAAAACTGCATGCCCCCCACCCCTGCCACCAAAGCAGGCAGTACTCTGCACATTCCACCCGGCTGGTCCCCCTAGCTGCTGCAGCCCAAATCCCCTAGAAAAGCCAGTGGGGGGTTAATGTGATGGCGCCCTTCACTGTTAGGAGAGGGTGGTGCAAGGCTCCAAAGAAAAAGTGCTATGAGCAGAGGAGGGCAGGGTCTCATCATCCAGGAGCTATGCATGAGGTTCGGAGAACCCATGAGTGAAGGGAAACTTAAATATGCAGCACATTCTAGTCAGCCACTCTGCCGCACAAGCTCTTCTTCAAAGCACCGATGCCAGCACCAGACTCAGAGGAGAATTGGGCCTTTTACCCCCACCGCCGACACTCAGAGGGCCCAGCCTTGGCCGCACCTCTTCTTTTCCACCAGCACCTAGTGGACACAGCGGAATGGCGAGTTACCTGGCCCACCCTGCAGCAGGCTGCACCTCAGTGGGATGGGCTGCTCTGGAGGAAGAGGCACGTGAAGTGCCGGGGGCCCAGGACAGGAGGAAGACCAAGGGGTCCAGCGTGAGCCCACCTCTCTTCTTGCCCCTGAGCTATGGTCTCAGGGCTCCACTGAAATCTAGGGGTTCCTCCTCACACGTGCTTCTATCAGACAACGGGAGGAGCCAAGAAGGCAAGCAGACCCCATACTCACCAGAGACTTCCGCAGCAGCCTTGGTTCTCGCCTTCACCACTTACATTCTCCGTGTTCACAGACTCTGTCTCGCTGGTCGGCATGCTGGCTGTGGGGAGAAGAGAACGCTTTAGGCGGTGCGCTGGAAGCACTGCACACCCAGGAGTGAGCTGGATGTAGATCTCTGCCACCAGGCAGAACTTCCGGGAACCTGGGAGGAGGGCAATGAAGAGTCCTCAGGGCCTTGACCAGCAAACGGAAGTGCTAAGAAGTCAGGTCCCTTCACTGCAGGAGAACCTCTGCTTCCTTGAACTGCCGAGAAAGCCTACGGAGTTCCCATCAGAAGGAAATTCTGTCTATCCAGATGTGTCCCAAGAAAAGCAGCCTAGGTACCAAAGCCTGTTTCTGTGCCTGGTATCAGCTTAATCTCCTGGTTTCCATATTTGTACTGAGAAGCCACCAAAACATCTCAATTACAGCTGCATCTTGGCTTGCTCCAAGATGTACTCTAGGTGTATTCTAGAAAATCTGTGAATAGACCAATATTTCATTAAAAAATTTCTTATTTTAAATATACTGAACAAGAGGAGAAATTATGGATAAACAAGTGCATGAAGGTCCCAAGCAAAAAATCTTTTTTAAAAATTTAAGAACTCTACTCATTTTTAGCTCATTTATCTGATGTCTAAGTTCTGCTGAGCTCTTACCAAAGACACCAGGACTAGGGCACTCAGGAAGTAGTCTATGAGTAGATTTCCTCTGAACCAGTGACCAAACGGCAAAGGTGACTGGTCCCAGTGCCACCAGAGTCTCTAGGCATGTCTCACTCCTCCATGACAGGATCCTGAGCAGAAGTGGATGAGGTTTCAAAGTGTACCTCCGACTATTGGGAGGCCCAGGGACCCACCCAGAGCCACCATTTCGCACTTGGGTATTTCTTCTCATCCACTTGATTCAACCCTATATAAACATCATGAGCATGTGCTAGAGACCAGGCGGTGAAGGAGGTGTGGGGCACAGAGAGGGACATGGCACTGCACCTGCCCTGGAGGACAAGACAAGTGGGAAAGACAAGACCTGGATGGATTCCAATTAACTGTGAAATACAGAAATATAGACCCACTTCCCTCAGGGGTCTGGGCAAGAGTTCTACAAATGCATAGTAAGGAATGACTAATTCAGCTACAAATGCATAGTAAGGAATGACTAATTCAGGGTTAGGAGAGATCACCGAAGATCAAAATGTGGGAGAATCACCCAAACACATGCACTTCTTTTCCCTGATGCATAATTTTGAACTGTAGCAATTGTTTTTACAGACCTTATGGTATCAACAGGAAGAACCCTCTGTGGGCTCTGCCATATGGCTCCTCTTAGCAAGGATGCCTCGGTTTCATCCACAAAAACTGGTGTTGGTGCCTGAGCACTGTGGTGGAGATTCTGAGGCTGGCCCAGGCACAGAGGGCAAAGGAGCTGGATCAATGCACTCCATCTGTGCAGCAATGTGTCTGCTCACCCCGCTCTGGTGATAGACATGGTGTGAATGACGCGGATGAAGGGGGACCTGAATCAAAGGGCCCAGAGGTCTGAGAAACATCTTTTCTGAGGGCAACAGAAAAGATACCTTTCCTTTGGTGAGAACCCAGTGCACTGAGCTTGGCTAGGTGGGACTCTCAATAGTCATGCCCAGAAACATTTAGGCAAAGGTTTCAAAGGCAAAGACAAAATGAGCAGAATTATAGACCCACATCACACAACTGGTATTCTTATAGAAAAGCCTTTTTCCTCCTTAGTTAACTCAAAAGAAACCAACTATAACTTTTTTTCACTACTCCATGCCAAAAAAAAAA
>NW_011889118.1:1051463-1055956 GCF_000151845.1 Pteropus vampyrus
CGGTGGAAGAGCCTGTGTGTGGGTCCAAGTAGGCAGCCCCAAAATTATGTTCTTCATTAACAGGCACAGCAATATCTCAGATCAGCTTCCTTCAGTGGTGGAGACTACTAAAGCCAAGACTCTAGAAGAATGCCAGAGAGGCTTGGTCTTTGTCATTGGTGATGTGGAAAGAAGTTCCTTTTCCTACTGGGCTTATTTAGCTAATCTAGAAAATGAGCTGTTGGGTAAAATATCATCTCTAAGACCCATTTACCTCTGACCTGCTAGAACTGTATAAAGAGGAAACGCCTACAGGCTATCTGGTTTTACTCCCAGCATCAAGGGGGTTTTCCCTGGCAATCCCCCAGTTCTGCATGGATAGCAGGGAATGAGAAGGACTGTGAAGTTCCTGCCTACCCCTCAGGATGGTCACTAGGAAGAGTCCAACAGCCTGCCCAGGAGAACTGACTCCAAGTCATCTCCAGGCAGAACACCACGGGGACTGGAGCAGCACAAGAAGGAGCAGCCCCCAAAAATCCTCTGCCAGCCACAGGAGACTGGGACCCAAGCCAAACTGAGGCCAGAGCTCCCCAGCTCCGCCTGGAGCCTGTCACACCAAGAGCCTTGTTCATAGATGTCCTGAGCCTCTAGGAGCAGCCTCGCCCCTCTGTCTGCCTCCACAGGACAGTCTTTCTTGAACACTTGAGGATTTCTTTTAAGATTTCCCCCCATGCCCCAAGCAGCCCAAAGCTCCTCATTCTTTCCTTTCCAAGGAAGGGTGAGGGGTGAGTTTGGACAACCGAGCCGTGGCAGAGTCATGGCTGCCTTCCTCGGAGACAGGGGATCCTGAGCCAAGATTTTGTGTTTTTATCTTATTTTCGTGACAAGCACAAGCAGTGCCATGACATCCCCTGAAGGAATTTGCCTGTGCTTGCTAGAGGTGACACGCCTAGCTGTCACAGGGTAACAGATTCTTGTTGCTGTAAAGAAGCCAGGCTCTTCTTAGAGAATATGGGTCAAGGCCAGATGAAGGTTTATGTGTCTAAAGCAAGAATTATGCCCTGACAATAACTTTTTCTGTATGACCAGTGACATGGAGAGCACAGCATCCACACAACGGCCTCAGCCCGCCTGTCACTGGCAGTCTCAGGAGCCTTCCTTAGGGACCCTGAGTATGTCAGTCAATAAAAGACTTCCCCTACTCAAAATACAGAAAATATCCTCAAAATATCAGGCTGCTTCCTCTCCCGGCAGATTTCAGAAAGCTAACAGAGAAGTCTCGAGAATCCTTGAAAAGTCACAGGGCCCACCACACCACCTACATGCCCAAGGAGGGGTCTCTTCTCTTCTGGGGACAGAAACCATTCATCTTCTCATTACAACCCACTCGGAGCTGTAGACCTAAATCAGTCTCTGAAAACATTTTTTCTTATATCCCTCACAATATTTCCTGCTTAGCCGAAGCCCATTTTTCCTGCAAAAGCCTCTAGGAGCTGCATCAAGCCCAGTCTCTTCTGTGAAAACACTAAAGCCGAACAAATTCGTTCATCTCTGCCCCCAACTCACTGCCCATACTCGGGCAAGTTCCTCCTCCTTGACCTCTTCCTCTTGGGGCTACACTGTGCTATTAGAATAATGAGGGGCTTTTATCTGACAGTCTCTCTGTTCTTTTCCCCTTCCAGGCCATCTGATAAGGGTAGGGCTCTAACACAGCCTTTAGTCAGACCATCCACGGCTTGTTCAAGTCCAATTTCCATAACCTCTGGGCTCAGCATTCCCATGGGTGGCAGAGGCCCCTCTTGAAAAAGCACTGCAGCACAACCCCTCTGTAATCTTAGCAGCTGGCTTTGTTTCCCCGCAGTCTGAATCCTCTCAAACAGACTCTTCCTGCAGAGTTGTCTGGCCAGGGCCTATCTTGATGGTGGTAACTAGGTGGACTGTGTGATGTGCCCAGGCAAAGCTTTGTGCTGCTGTGGGACCACAGTGGTGACCTGGCAGGCAGGCAGATGCCAGCTGTTTGCATAACTGCTCTGTAAGGGGATGGTCCTGATGCTAACCCCAGCGTTGCCAATGAGGGGTTATGTTTAGCATTATTTTGGAGCATAGATAGAAACTTAACCACTTCCCACATGAGCCCTTTCCTCAGTCCCACTCAAGGCAAGTGCCCAAAGATCTTTGCATCCTAGAATATTTTTAACTTCAGTCTTCAAACAGGCATTACTAGCCATTGCTAGCTTTAGCACAGTTCTGGGCAAACCCGCTAGAGAGTGGAAGACCAAGAGGCCATTTGAAAAATGTAACCTGGAAAAAAAATCAATCAAATAACATCACTGGAATTTCAACTAGAACAGATGAAAAAGCATCATTTGGGGGAAAGTGTTTAAAAGTCTGTCTCCCAGTCTAAGAATATTCATGCTGAATTAAATAAATTTTGAGTTGGTTCAGCTGCTTCTCTGAAAGGTACAGTTCACACAGAAAGGAAATTGCAATGCTGTCTTTGCAAAGACACACATTTTGGGGAAAGGCAAGAAGAAAACAACATGACCACGTTTCAAAGAAATCAAGCAAATAAAACATAGGCATCTTACAGAGACACCACACAGGTACATGCACATCACACCATGCCTATGTGTGAGAAGGTGTCAGAGGTCTTGGGAGAAGAGTCTCCTGAAGACAAAGTTCCATCTCAGCTATTTACCGTGATCTTTAGCCCTGCGTTGGCGAAAGCAGCAAAACTTCCTTTTCTTCTTATCCTCTTTTAGCAAGTCGGCCAATGTGACCCCTTCAGGTTGAACACAAGCAATCTCATTATGATTCAGTAGAGGGCAGCAAGAGCAACACAATCAGGGCTCGAGGACCCAAGAGGCACCCACGTCCTCGAGCTCTGATAAGCAAAACCGAAACGGTCCATCACAGAAATCTATCGTTTGGGATCTGACTAGCAGAGAAGAAGTGCACTTTTTATAGCTAGTATACAAAATGTCTGTCTTTAAGAACCTGTCCTAAATAAACAACCAACTACAATAACCAACCAACCCACTCTAGACAAAGGTTTCCAGTGTCTGGCCTCCCCTTCTAAGATGGGTAAGAAGAACGTTAGGGAGAGGGCAGGAGCCAGGAGTCCTGGGTGCTGACCGGCTGTGAGAGTTTAGCCAGTTTTTCTACATGGAGCAGGACACGGGGGTGTTAAACAGGTAGGCTCTGGACTTGGACAGACCAGGTCTAACCCCAGCCCTGCCACTTACTAGCTGGATGACTGTGGGCAGGTTACCTGATTTTAAGCCTTAGTTTCCTCACTCGTGAGACATTAATAATAGTTGGGCCTGCACTTCATAGAGTTGTTGTAAGAGGAAAATAGTAAAGCAACATGCTCAGCTTTGGCAAGGCATGGTCAATCATTACGACTATAGCTCCCCTATGGTTACTAGGTCACCAGAAAAATGATCTAGGGTCTCCAACTCCTTCCAGCTCCGTGATATGATGGTCACTTGGGCTGGCTAATCCCTGTTGTAGAAGCCGCACACTCTGGGGAAGGGAACTGCAGCAGCAGTGTGGGGCAGCAGAAGGCAGGCGAGTGGGCAGTGAGAATGGGAGCGGTACATGCACACATGATCAGCAGGAATGTGAACTGGTGTCACCTGGCATAACACTCACAGTGCTAGAGTGAGCATACTCTTTGGCCCAGCAAAACGCTTTCTGATAATTTCTCCCACAGGAACATGAACATGAGGATGCAGACACAGGCACGGGCATTTGTGGGGATTAACAAGGGCTAATGGGCAGACTGTGGCAGAACTGGGGTTCAAATCCCAGCTTTGTCACTTAACGGTCATGTAGCCCTAGGAAGCTACTTAACCTCTTCGTGCCTCTGTTTTCTCATCTGCCAAGTCCTTGTCTCAGAGAGTTGTGTGAGGAATAATGAATTAATGCACCCATAGCTTTTAGAACAGTGTCTGACACATAGGAAGCACTTAATGAACGTGAGATATTTTATTCCGTGTTCTTTCATTCAACAAAAAATAATATGTGTGACAAACACTGCACTAGGTGCCAGCCACACAATGAAAAGCAGAAACAAATCCTGTTCCTGCCCCCACGGAGCACACAGTCTTATGACAAAGAAAGACATGAGATAATAGCACCAACAAGGTTGCTAATATGCAGCTCTGACAACTGCCATAACGCAGAGGTCCCTGGGCTATACGGTCCATTGCAACAGCTTCTGTATTGGCAAATGATTGAAAATAGCCAAAGTGTTGTTTTAAAAATATGGAAAGATGTCTACGGCACACAGTTCAGTAAAAAACTCAAGGTGCAGAACCACCTGTGCTGGGCGATCTCACGGGGAGGACCAATGAGCATGCTGTCTGTGCAGCCACATGTTCTCACGTGAGGATGGAAAGAACAGGCCCCAAACTGCTAAGTCTGGTTCTCTCTCAGAAAGAGACAAGAGAATGTTATTTCTGCCTTTACATACTTTGATAGTATATGAATTCTTTACAGTGGGCGAATAT
>NW_011889118.1:1056526-1080958 GCF_000151845.1 Pteropus vampyrus
TTACTATGCCTTGTGCTTGCAAACAGCTATAGCATCACTGGTTTTCTGCCCACCCTGAAATCAGACGCCGCAGTAAGTCACCTGGGTGGCATGTACAGAAGGGAGGTGATGGCTATGGGCAACCTTGTGCACGGACCTGAAGGGGCAGTCCCAGTGGGAGGCAGGCAGGGGGGCGGTGCTCGCAGCCTCTAGGATGGCTGATGAAGAGGACACAGGCAAGCTCTCCTTGTTGTCAGAGGTGGAGTTTCAGGTATTTCCACCCTTTGTTTGGGTATCAATGTCCCCACTTACAGGGATTATTGATCATTCATAGTTGCCACAGTGAAACTGCTGTGCTTCTCTGGCCAGAATTTTAGAATGAGCTCCCTTTAAAACCATTTCACTATTTTTAATGCTATTTTTTAAGACTAATCACTGACAATGAGAAGAGTTTAAAATAGAATTTTAGGCTTTCAGATTTTAATGGGCCTAGAAAAACCCCATTGTTAACTCAGAAGCAGCTGCATACGTCTAAAAAATCACTGAGATTTGGCAGGGGTTCTTAAGAAACTTGAAGCTCAGCAAAAAGTTAAATAAATTATCCTTGAAAATTTCCCAAATGCTCAGGAACTAACTTCCAAGGGAATTTTGTCCACTCAATTAATTGTGTAATACCAGCCTTCTAACAGCAAATTTATGGAACCGACATTTGGAATAGTCCCTGAACGCACAAAGCTGGAGCTACCAGTCACCGCAGCCACCATCCAGACTGCCCAGTGAGAGACCTGATGCCTCTCCTCTTCTTTCAAGTGGAAACCTAGAACGGTGTGCTAGTCAGTGCGATGGCACTCAGGAGTTCCCAGACCTGGCTTTATATCAGAACCTCCAGGGAGCTGTAAACAAAGCCACGCTGGAGTCCCACCGCAGACCAACTAATCAAGGTGGGAGCGGGGTATGGCATCTGGATGCACCGTGCTCCCCAGGTGATTGTCATGTACAGCCAGAGCTAGGTGCCACGGATGCAGACAGTGACATTTAGTAGATCAGATAGAAAAGATAATGTGAGTGCATCTCTGAGCACTTGATTTGACATCCGTTTTCTGACAGTAAGTGTCAACAAACTAGAAATATGCTTCAAGAGACAGAAAGCTATGCTACCATATCTTGAAAGTGACCAGGCCAATAGGTTTGTTTTCCATCAATACTTGGGAACCTTACAGTTTCTAAATAGGAAAGTACCGGGACATGGTCCTAAAAGGGGTCCTCACCCCAAGGCTGAGGAGAGGTCTAGTAGAATCTGCAAAAACAAGTCTGCTTAGGTCAAGTGTCACTGCAGTCTGATGACAACAGCAGCGGCAAGTATTCCTGCGGCTGTGGTGATTCCTGCCAGCTATCGAACACTTAATTCTCATGACAGTGCTATGGCCAAATATCTTTATACCCCTCTTGCAAATGAGAAAACTGGGACTCAGAGATGTTGGGTATTGTGCCTAAAACTCAAGGCCAAATTTCAAGTCACAAAACTCAACTGCAGCCGGCTCCAGTGAACACCCTCCAGCCCGGCTTCCTGCCCCGCCCCCCTCCTGCAGGCTTGTGATATCTGTTGTTAGTAATGACCTGCTTTCCTCCCTTTTGCTCGCCTCAGCTAAGCTCAGCCATCAGAAAGGGCTAGTGTCTGGAAGAAAGCTGTCTCAGTCCCATCCAGGACCCAGCTAAAACAGGCAGTCAGTGGAGTCAGCATCCTAAGTCAGTACAGACAAAGTCAGGAGCCCTAAGCAGTGCCCATTTCTCTTCCCCAGAAATGATGCAGGAGCAGGGATGGGGCATGAGGTGTGTGGGCATGGATCTGACACACCCAGGGAGGCCCTGGCAATTCAATACCCACACTTCAGGGCCTGCTAATAGATGACAGAGACCAGGCCTAACAAGTGCAGGTGGTGAATCAACCACTATTTGTTGTTAAGAAGGACCACGTGGGCCTCACTGAAATCCTCTCCCCTGTGGTTTCTGGCTGGAACAAGAAGAAAATGGCTGGCAGCCATAGGAGGCCCCAGGGAAACCCCAGCGGCACTGCTTTTCCAGAAGGTCTGGGCTGCAGTGAATGTATTCAGGGAGGCTCACTTCCTCATCTGGAGGAGACGTGGGGCTCTCTTTTTAAGTCAGTTACATCCCAACATGGTTCCCACAGCCTGAGATTTATGTCTTTATTTCCAACCCTAGTCATCAGGGCTCAAGGACTCTGATGTCTCGGGAAATACCCGAGCCTCACTCCACCGGAGACCCCAGCGCTTGGCAAAATGAGTCCAACAAAAAATAAGGGTGCACTACAGAAGCGTGTGCCACCAGATCAAATGTCAAGCTGGTTACACAGGATGAGTCGCATATCACTGTGGTAGCAGAAACCACAATGCTGACATTCCAGAGATACAGTATAGCTTTATGGGGTTTGGAGTCCTGGTTACAAAGTGAATTCTGAGGATCTACAACCTTTAAAGGGAATTTATTTCCTTGATTATATTACTAAGTAATGCACCTAAGTGCTCTGAACATTTGTAACCCTCTGCACCTTGTTCATGCCATTTCCTCAGCCCGAAAAACTCTCTCCACTTTCGGTAGCCCAAGGTGGCTCATCTCAGAGCTCAGCAGGACCACCGGCTCTTCCATGGGGCCTTCCCTACATTCCCACCAGCCTGCATCGCTGCACTGTCTGGGCTCCCACAGCAGACTGCTGGCCCTTGATTATGGTACCAGCTTGTCCACTGTCTTACACTAAGAAAGCGCCTCTCCATCTTCCCTCCATGGCAAGGTCTCCAAAGGCAGAGGCGCTAATTGTCATCACATGGTCAGGTTCTTCATAGACAATGGCAGGACACAGGAAAGGCTGGGCTAAGACACAGGAGTGGATCCTCAGGACTCCCAGAAGACACCACCCCAAGTCCAACGAAAATCCTTACTCCTCAAATCACGGGTCATAAAAATAGTCCCACCAAAACTGAGGTTGGCAACACTAACATAGATCCCCGTCTATTTCTAGAGGTGGAACAATAGAGATGAAAGGACATCGGCCTGCAAGAGGGCCTCACTCGGTCCCCTACAGGACATACCTCAACTAGAAAAAATGATGCTCTGCTCAGAAGAAGAGACAGTACTTTCTCTGGCTTATACAATATGCTACATGCTGGGCTTAGTAGAGGCGGGGCAGCTGGCTACTGGGCCTCCACAAGCCAGCATCAATGCTGGGGTTTAGTAATAAGGAGCAAAAAAGCATAGCAGACATTACCCAAACTGCATGCAAGTGGCTTTTTGCTGGCCACACTGCGGGTGGAGAAGCTCTGTTGAGGCCATGGGGATTCAGGCTGGCTCAAACGCCTGAGCCAGGCTGAGCCATGCTGATAACATGCAGACACTCTCACACCCAGTCACGTAGAGGACATCACTGAGTTGGGAACTCAAATGAGCGTTGGCTTATAAATTCTGATCTCATATTCAACATACACAGTCAGCTCTAGAAATCCTCTGCGGTTTCCTAATCCGCAGGTGGTGAACCCCAGGCTCCTCCTAGAGGAAGCAGTGGGTGCAGGCCCGGGAAGAAGCAGGAGAGGAGAGAGGTCTGCACTCTGCTGGCTCCTCCAATTAGCACCCAGGACTGAGTCAATCATTTGCATCCATGATAAGAGGAACCCCTCACTCCCCATGCAAGTTCAGACTCAGAGTACCAGGCTGGAAGACGCTTAAGGGCCCTCTCAGTAGAGAATGCCCTCCAGCATGGGCCTTGGCCTCAGCTTCCACGCTCCCCTGACTATTGATGCGACACATATTGGCCTTCCATGCCCTCCCTGCTTCCTCTCTCTCTCTGACCTGTACAACCTCTGTGCTCCAGTCGAACCAATGACCCACTGCCTCCTCCCCGAGCTTTGATTTGTCCACCTCCATATCCTCCTCATGCCACTGGCAAGGCTCAGAATGACATTCAGCTGTGATAGATCTTGAATTCATCCATCCTTCAAGGCCCAGGTCCAGTGCCCCCACGGCTCTCTCCTAGAGCCCTGTAGCCAGCCCTTCCTCCTCTCAGTTCCCTGGCACACTGCCTGCCTCCTTTCCACCCTGCATCTCTGTCTCCTGTGCTGCATCTGAGTGTGTGCAGCCTTCATCTCTGTCTCCTGTGCTGCATCTATCTGAGTGTGTGCAGGGGGAGCCTTCGCCCTCCCCTGGAAGGAGCAATCACATCCTCTCCACTTCAGGAGTCCTCCAGGAACCCTGCAACCAGCCTTGCTGAACAAAGGCGTGACGGCACAACATCTGAAGGGCTCTGCTCAAGCGGGGCTCACTCAACCATCTTCCATGACATAGTGTCTAGCTTGGTTTTCCAGGCCTTTCAATGGCCTGAACCTCTGAAATATATTGTAGGTCATTCCTATCAATTATTCTAGATTTGAAATGAATCAAAATATCTTAGTCAAACCCACTGCTTAATTTCAATTCCCACTTTTACCCGAGGCATAGATGGCCCCAGGAAGAGTAAAAGCACATCTGTGGGAAAAGTACATGGTAAGAGAGACATCTTGGTTGACACTGGTGATTAATTACAGTGGTTGACTGGGCACTGGGCCTTCCTATGGCAGAAAGTACACTGGGGTGCCTAGTGTCAGTGTGGCGTACCAAGTGGGTGGGCTCCAAAACAGACACACTGATTCTCAAGCCTCTTAACACTGCTCAGAACTGGTTTCTTCCCAGCCCCTGATGGGCTAAGCATCTAGCTCCCCACGGCTGGCACAGGTGGGAGACACATCAGACAGCAGAAGGGTGGAGAGGGCCCTTGCTCTTCAAGTTCCTGTCCAATAACACTGCTCACTCTGAAAGGAAGGAACCACAACTTTGTCTCTTGTGAGGCAAGGCGAATATGTGTCTTACCTCACTCTATGCCTGCACAGAAGGGGCTTACTGAATTCCTGAGGTGACCTGTGAGTCTGGCTGACCCTCCTCCCCCATAAAACCATGTGACTAGATACAAATCTAAAACCCAAACCTCAGGCAGGAATTCCGAGGCAGGTAAATGCCCCTGTTGTCTCTCATGTGCAGGCAGAAGGAACTGGATGGCTGAGAAGGAGGCCATCCTTCTCACAGGCTGGGTCAGAAGGCAGAAATGCCTGCTGCTGGGCGGGCATCTGCATCACACACAAGTTCTCTCTGGTCAGGACTAGGAAGGGTGCTACGTACTATTTCGTTTGCTTTCCTCTCCTCCTTCTTCCTCATTCTCAGGGTCAATATCTTCTGCTTGGGTAATCCAGTCCAAGTAGCCCTTTAGATCCTCTTCTAGCTGCTGCTTCTCCCGGAGCTTCTGGAAATCTCCCCGTGCTTTAGCTTTCTCTCTTTCCTTTGAGAATTCTCTGAGGGAGGCAAAAAGAACCAGCACATGTCAGGACCTCCTCCAGGGACCCACTGCATGAGCCATCTGCCCTGCGGCACAAGTCTTGTGGCAGGACACATGGCACTGAGTACAGCCACAAGAACATAGCAACAGGGGCCACACGCGTGG
Organism: Pteropus vampyrus; assembly: GCF_000151845.1. Taxonomy (NCBI): domain Eukaryota; kingdom Metazoa; phylum Chordata; class Mammalia; order Chiroptera; family Pteropodidae; genus Pteropus; species Pteropus vampyrus. The sequence goes on from NW_011889118.1 coordinate 1,062,042, forward strand.
ACAGACATAGGACAGTGTCTTCCCAAGCAAGACTGTGGTGTCAGAGTTGCAGAGACCACATCGACACACATGCACCATCTCTTAGAAAATGATCTCCCTTCAGGATGTCAGAGATCCGAAGGAGCCAGGCCAAAAACACCATGTGCTGTCATGGCAGGCCTCTTGATTTCCCCCACCAGGGTTCTGCACTCGGAAGTGTCCCACCTCCCCCAGAGCCTCCTCAGAAAGCAGGAATCATACTCCAAAGAGAAAGGAACTAGGAAGGCCAAGCTGTGGTCAAAGAGAGCACCAAGTTTAGTGCTTCTGTAATACTTTCAAACAAACAGCATTCCTAATGTGCGCTGACCCCTTCGTCCAAACCAAGAGCCCCGAGAGGCGGAGCAGTTCTACCTGGAGCCCACGCTAGGCTCCCCTCCCCACCTGCAGGTTCTGGCAGAGCACTGGACAGGGTCAGGGCAGACCCACCTCACAGCCCCATTCTTCCATCCCGGGTAGGAAATGGAGCACCAGTGAAACAAGACTTTTTCTTAACCCTCGCTTCTTGCCATGATCTTTCCTCTAAAAGTCTTCCCTGTAGGAGGTGAAGAGGCAGTGCGATTTGTTGCCCATTTATGGGAACACCTGCCCTGGAAAGGCTTTGGCAGACGTGTAAATGTTCCCAACTGGTCGCTGTTTACTCTGTCTTTCGTGTCTGCAATCCTATATCTATGCACATATACAGAATCCCACATTTGCTCAGCAAGTCTGAGAGTCAGGTGGATGATTACCCAATTTTCATATACAAGGAACCATCTGCATTCTAACTGTGAATTGTTAGGGGAACCAAGTTAGGTGAGTTGCAGATTTAGTGATAATGATTAAAAAGCTGCTAAGAAAGCGGATGAGATTTCATGCAGTGCAGCTTCTGCACACAGACCCCTGGATTCTGACGGAGGTCACATCTGCCTTCCTTCTGCCTTCCTTCAAATCCAAAGCCAGCACATCTCCCTTTCAGTAACCTCATTAATCCAACCCAACTGACAAAAGGGGAAATGATCTGCTTACACAAAGCCAAGCCCTATTCCCTCTCTTCCCTCCCCTCTCTCAACTCTGGGCTGTCCAAAGGCTGAACAGATACTCGAACACCTAGTGACGCTGATACTCCAGATGAGAAACTGGAGTCCTTGCCAAGGTTTCGCCCTCTGCTCACAGTTAGAAAGGACTACAGTCATTGCTCCTTAACCACCCACTCTTCTGATGCTCCGGAACCTGTCCATGGCTCTCTTAGGGCTGGCCCATCGCCACCTTCACCCTTTGGGAAGTGAAGAGGGGCTGCCGTGCATCCTGGGCCTAGTTCACAGAGGAGCCAACTCCAAGGATTTGCAAAGGTGGTGAAGACCCAGAGATGTTTTCTGCACTCTCAACCCAGGGGACTTTCCTCCTGGGGGAGAACACCTTCTGTCTCAAAAAAAGAAGGTATGCAAACCATTCGCCAAGAACGATTTGAACCTTATAGGACGCCCTGGCTTCCTGAGATACAGGACATGCATAACTCGGTCCTGGGTAGGCGGACCAAATTAATCTGAACTTTGAAAAAGCCACACCCAATCCAGAATCACATCCCTAAACAATAAGTGGAGACCTTGGAGTGTCATGTGTCAACATGAAAATACATTATGTAATCTGTTTTCTTAAAATACATTGTAAAGAACAGGTATTTGGGCTTTCAATTCTATTGTTTAGCAAAAGTATCCCAGTACAAATTTTTTTTGCATGTTTTGATTCTGAACTTCGAGTACTAAATGTACATGATTACGTACATACAGGATATTCTTATTTTGGTTACATATCTGATCTGAGTTCTTGAAAAAATATTACAAAGATAGTAAAAGAGTTACCCTGCAAAACTTAAAGGCTTTATAAAAGGGAGTTGTGCTTTAATATTTACTTTATGAAGTTTTTTTACATTAGAAATACAAAAACCTCTAACGAGCTGTATCGCTGTTGCACATTCTTGGTTGTTGGAACACAGTAAAGCATGCAGAGGTAAATCCTGCTATGACTAAAATTTCTGAGAATAAAAAACACTGCCAGGTCCTGGCTTATAGCCCAGTTAAATAATATTCACTATTACAAAAGTTTCATACAACAAAACTTGTTAATGTAAACCTTCTGAACTTATTTTAGACAGTTCTGAAAGGCTTAATACTTAGCAGGCATGTAACGTTTACTGTCTGGGACAGAACTGTGATTTACGAGACATAAATCTCCTCCTCGAGGAGGAGGAGGAGCAGGGAGGTAAGATCTCTGTGATAAACTCAGTTGCCTCCTCGGCCCTCCAAGACCACACTGCGTTCTAAGTCTAAAGGCCTGAATTCTAGTCCCGGGTCTGTTACTTTTCTTTTCTAAGCTTCAGTTTCCTTATGTGCAAAACAGACATAATACCTGTTCTACGTTTTCACAGGGATTAAATAAAATGTTCAATATGATGATACCATGAAAATCACAAAACACGGTACAAATGTGAAGTTCAATGTGTGATATTTAGTTGCTGAATCTGGGCATTAAAAAAGGGCAATTGGAGGAGCTTTCTCAAATACCAAAGGGAGAAAAATTGCAAACAGCTCTAAATGGACTCTAAGCTGCATGATCCAGCACAACTGAGAGAAGCACAAAAGGACACATAAGATTCTGTTCTCCAAGTGACCTGAATGAGCCTGCGAATGCCCTATCAACCCTGTACTGGTATCACTCTGTTGAAAATAATTCATTCTCATCACAACAAGCTTTCCATTCCAGAAAATCTGAGTCCACTCAACCTTGTATCAACCTCAATGGATCATGAACAGCTTTCCATTTTGTGTAAGAATTCGTCGTTTTAGAAGCCTATTATTAAGAGTCACTATTACAAAAACTGAGTTAACAAAGCTGTTGGTAAAAAACATCTGACTTTTACAAGGGACTAGAAATATGACGATTGACGATTCGCATGTGATAGAACACTACTTGTTCCAGAGCAGAAATTTGTTTGTGGTGCTTTCATAGCCAAATGAAAAAAAGATCAGAAGAGCTTGACCAAAAAAACACACAGTATGCTACTCTTTGTGTAAGAAAAAGAGGAAATAAGAAAACAGGCATATGTTACTGCAGGATGTATCTGAAGGACAAAATGGAAAATAAGGGAGGGGAACAAATGGAGTAGAGGGGATAAAGCAGAAGCGACATTACAGAGTATGCTTTTCTTTTTAATTTTGGAATGTTAATGTTCTACGCCTTAATTTTTTTTTAATTAAATCAACAGAGATGAGATGGAAAATACCCGTACCGTGGAAATGAATTAAGTGAATCTGAATGTATTTCAAATGAAACCATAACCATATTGAAAGACAAAGACAGAAGCAATTCAAGTAGCTTCTGAACATTCAACTGCTACTGTCGGTCTTGGGCAGGACTGGCGTGAGGGAGGAAACACAAACAAGTGCTGAACTCTTTTTAGAAGCTTTGTTGGTTTCTTGTGGTAACGTGGAGTCAACAATGCTGAAATTATCTCAGATGTATTACAGGACTTGACAAATCAGTGTGTCAATGCTGTTGAGAGCCAGGGTTCTCCCTGGAAAGAGGAATATAGAAATGTGGAAGGGAGAAAGGCTAGAAAGAACCCTGGGGAGATGGACTGGAACTGGAGGGACTGGTGTGAATTCATGATTTCTAAAAGATATATATATGCATGTATAAACCTAAGTATGTGAATGTATATATTTTCTAGCTTTATTGAAAGGATCTAGAAGCACAGATACACTTGGCACCCAGATCTTCATCTCTAACACCATTTCTTGTTAAAAGGAACCAGCAGTCTTTGGGGAAAAATGGCTGCTTCCAAGGCTAGAGCAGGATAGGTACAAAATGAAACAAGAAGTGCTAAAAAAAAATAAAATAAAATAACAAAACAAAAACATGATTACGATATGCCCTTATGACAAAGGAGCCAGAACAGTACCTCTCACTGGTCAAACCTGTGATAGTTTGAGCCCCCAAAAAACTAAAGACAGTAATAAATTACAAAATTTTTAAATCAGTCCACATCCCTTATAATTATATAATGAAAAGCAAACGAGATAAAACATTAATATTAAGTGAATTCAATTTAAGAGTACATGAATTGTTCCCTATGCTATTTTTATCCTTGTAACTTTTCTGTAGTTTTGAAATCACTTCCAAATAGAAAAAGATTTTAAGTGTTTGGAAACTGTAACTGTAGTAATCAAATGCAAATTTGTGTTTTATATATTCATTTCTGCTTACCGGCTAGGTTGTAGTCTCCCTGCAGAAATGAACAATGTTGTCCAGTTCTTTTGTTTTTCTTTCCACATTTCTGTCTCCCTCATGATGCCTCCCTTTAACCAGCCATGTATGAAGTCTGAGTACAAAAAAAAAAAATGCGCACAACGAAACAAGCCCTACACCTTAAGAGCCCAGAATACATCAGCACAGAAAGCCCACAGTTCCTGGGCTCCCCCAGAAGTATGAAACGAGCATGTCAGAGCCCAGACACACCGTCTGGAGCAGCCTCCACCACCAGCATACCATTTTCCTGCCAGCTGGACAACAACCAAGCATCTTATAGTGGCCAGTCTACACACACCTCACCCACTGAGGCAGCTGGAGAAGTCGCAGCCAGCACGTTTCATCAGGGTTTGCCTCCTCTGCTTCAGGTTCCTACCACAGACCTGGACTTCATCCTGGCATTGTCCTGCTCAGAATGCCTCGTGGCTCCTCACTTCTGCCCCCTCAAGAATCAAGGTCAAATGCTTCAGCCTGGCCCTCATGGCCTTCCAGTCTTCTCCCACATGCTATTCCAGCTTAATTTCCTTTTATTATAAATATGCACCTTGTATTTTGGCTACACTCTTCTTAATTCCTAAACCCTCTGAGCCTTGGTCCACAGAACTTGGTCCAACCACCTGAGCAGCCTTCTCCCATCTCTGAATGCCAGATTGCTTTCCAAGACCCAGCGTTCCCTGGCTACCCCATCCAAAAATTCTGCCCTCCTCTGAAGCACCAGTGCACTCTGCTCACCGAACACCGAGACACAGATATGTGTATGCCCTATCCCTGCCAGACTCCTACACTGGTACCTCTAACAGGGTGATGCCTTAGCTCCACCCTCACTGGACAGGGAGGAGCTGTTATTACCCTCATAATACAGAAACTGAGGAAACTGAGGCTCTGGGAGGTTGGTCGCACAAGTCCATCTAGCTCCTGAGTGGATCCCTCTAAAGACCTCAACATGGGCACACAGGACACAGAGGAAGGAGCGGGTAGAAGTACGTAGGGATAAGGCTCAAAAATCAGCTGATCATCAGTTCAAGAGGGGCCTTAAATATCAAACTAAGATATTTGGATTGCTTCCCTGGAGGCAGTGGAAAACCAACAGAAGTTTGATAAGAGAGAGTCCTTATCGGCTTTGTTTTATAGGAGCTGCGTGTCAAGATGAAATGAAAGAAAGGAGAAAATGGTGCGTAGGAGGCCAAAAGGTATTCCGAACACAATGGGTGAGATTGGGTAGGGTCAACAGCAATAAAAATGCGAGTTGAAAGTAACATAGTTCTGATAAAATTCCCAACTTGCTTACACGATAATTTGGAAAGGCACCTATGAGGCCCGTCATTGCTGACCTCCCAATCATGCCCATTCTAGGATCGCTTTCACCTCCACCCCTTTCATGCTGGTGCCCTAGGTCTGGCACACCAGGTGTCATCTTCTCAGCTAATATGGACCTCCCTGCAGGGCCAGATGATGCCCCCCTCACCCGCCATGGAAACATTCCTTACCTAAGTGTTCAGGAAGTAAAGGCAGGGAGGGCAGGGACAGAGGAAGGGCAAATAGCAGGCTAGATGGAGCAGAGATGCCACTGAGGGGCCACATTTCCGGTTTCCGAGTTCTGGAAGGCTGCCACGGAAAAGGGGAAGCAGATCCCCTGTGTGCCTCAGAGAGTAAGTGGGAGTTTCATGATTTATTTCAGCACAATATAAGGAAGAAACTTCTAATAGTTCAAGTCCACCAAAGAAGGAGCAACTTCCCCAGAGGGGTGCACACGGGGACCTTCGGTGGAAGAGCAGGGAAGCCGAGCACAGGATGTTGTAAAGACCATGTCGCCTGTCTCCCAGGCCCACACCACATCCCCTAGTCCTACTCAGGCCAGTCCTTAACAACACTCTGCCCTGTGCTGTGTTCTACTGTTGCTGTAACTTGAGTGTCCGGGACTCCTCTATGACTTAAAGGGACAATAGAACCCCTGACTGCTGAGAATTGGACCTTTCCTCATTTTCTGCTCCTCTCCCTGGGCAGCAGCCTAGCACCCTCTCTTAGCTCTGGCAGCCGAGAAGTCTGGTGGCATGAACATCAGGAAGCACAATGCTGAGAGAGTTCAGAGGAAATGGGTAGGAGGGGCTCTTATTACACAGCATTGGTACAGCCATACACCCCTACCCCATGACATTCAAACAGGCTCTTTAGAAGAGAACAAGTGGAAGGCTCTGAGCCACACACAGCCTGAGCCCACTGCTGCCTGAAGCAGTCCTTCACCCGTGACTGTGCCAGCCCTGGGTCCCACCCAGCAACCAGCTGCAGCTCAAGCAAGATCCGGGCCTGCACAGCTGGGGGAGTGGACTTGGCTTCCTGTGGGAAGAGTCCATCCAGGCCATGGCCCCTCTCTCCAGTAATAACAAAAACAAATCTCTGATGTATTTAAATTTTTATTTGAAGTCCTCAAAGTGTCTTTACAGTCACTGTCCCTCAGGCCCCTCACTACTCAGTGTGGGACAAGGAGAATGAGGATTTTCACTCCCATCTCACAAAGACCAAAACTGAGGTTTGCCAACTGCTCTTTCCATTGAATGTCTGATCCCTCTGCCTCCTGGCTCTAGAGATGCATAAAGTGGACATTATTCGGTCGGGATCAGGAAGTGAGGTGGTAGGACAGAATGTACTGCTTACCCCCATGTTCTAATTTTTTCCCAGAGCTCCAATTTGGGCGTAGAGAAAGGTGAGATACCCTTTCTGCTCATCTCAGCACATACTACCCCCCATCCCCCAGGAAGCACCGCTCCAGGAAGAAACTCTCTCTGCCTGGAACCAGCCAGCTTCCCTCCTGGAAGCCTCTACACACCCTCAGAGGCTGGGCGCATGTGCCAAACCCTGCAGAGAGCTCCCCAAACCTTGACATTGCCCAGGATTTACAGCCCTGACATCTTGTGCTCACAGAGCCCTGGCTCAGTCAACACTGCTGGAGAGAGAAAGGACTTAGCCTGAAGCCACTGCATCCAAATGGCAGTGCAGGTCAAACGTGACTGCCACAAATACAAAAGGACAACACACAGTTTGCTCTGGAATTTATTATTTCTCAAATGCCCCATAAAATAAATGGGCCACTGAAAATCATGTTGATTTAGAGATAGAATTTTTTCCTTGGGTTGTAATGCTATTTGTTTTAACCAGATCCACGCAAATAAAATTTAGACAAATGCTTTGAAATTTTCACACACATGTGTATGTGTATGTGTACTTACGTACGTACGTACACACACACACACACAAGCATAAAAACCTACAGTGAGCAAGGCCAACAGAATCACTAGGGCTCAGATTTCTAGTAATACAGAGGACTCAGAAATTCACTCACCAAAAATCCCCCCAAAACAAAAAAGCAGCATTTATAAAAAGGCAAAAAATAGGGGGAAGTTGAAGAAGTATCCCACCAATTTTTTTATCAGCAGAGGCCAGTCTTTCTTAGATCTAAATTATTTCCCCTACATAGACATAAAGGAAATGAAAAAGAATGGCAAAGCAGCTTGGTTCAAAAACTATTTTTATATTTAAATCTAAATTTTTGGAAAGCATGTAAGTTCAGTTTCTGTTCAAGGAAACTAGGCGTCTTATTAAAAGAAAAGAACAATAATGTGTCATGTTTCACAATAAAAAAAAATTTAAATTAGTGGCACTGGCTCAGTTCAAAGTTCATCAAAATCTTTGGCTGTGTTCCAGTTTTCCCTCAATCACCCACAAAAAAGGTCAGGATTAGCCGAGGGGTGTTTTCTCTACATGAGACAAATAGGCTAGAATGGGGCAGTAGGCCTTGGGATGCGGCACCCATCAATAAGATCTGCTTCTTTGCAGAGAAGATGCAGGGAGGGGAAGAAAGCTAACCTGTGACAGCATTCTTCCACAGCAAGTTAGGCACTGGCCCCGAGAAGTGGAGGGGAGCTACTGGCTGGCAAAAGGGACAAGAGAAAATGGGGGACACAGTGAATACATTAAGGAATATATTTAACAATCACATTTCTAATCATATGACTATTCTTTGGGAACTCATTACTGAAATGAACCCCATGGTAAATCCTTTTTTACAAAGGGATTCAGTGCCTCCTGATTTTTCTGTTTGCCAAGTTTTGGGTGTAGTAAGAGATTTTCCCAAAACAATCCTCCACTTTTCATGTCTTTGACTGCTTTCGTTGACATACGAGTCTGTGAAGATGCTTTAAATAGAAAACAGTTTCCATCTTTTGGGAAGATGAACCATTTTCAAAGTAGGTATTTCCTAGATTTTAATGACTAGGTTGAATTATCTGGTATAAACGGCAGATGAACAAGACTGTACACACCAAACTTTGGGGACTGGGTGCATGTGGCACTTATCCTGCACAAGAGGAACCGGAATAGGGATGAAGTAAACAAATGTATCATCTGCCTGGTCTTCTTGGATCTCTCCTGGTCCTTTCTGACCACTTGCTCCTTGCACTCTGTACTCCAGCCATCCTAAAGTTCACTCACTTTCTCCAAAGCAGAGACCTCTTTCAGCTCCAGGCCACTGTGTGTTGTTCCCTAATTAAGCCTCAACTGCTCTTCCAGATACCACCCCATTCAGCTGGGTCGGCCTAGAAGGGCATTTCACCAACGTCCTTAGAGTCTCCTGGATAAGAGTCTCACTTGTGTAGAATTTATTTCATAGTCCTGAAATTCTTATTTAATATTCTCTTTTGCATACTAGACTTTAAGCTCTGTGAAGGAGGGCCCATGTCTGTTTTATCTTTGTATATCGGTTCCTTATTACAAACCCTGGCCATTAGTAGTTGCTCGATGAGAACATGCTAAGTAAATGTAATGAAGAGTTTTATAGGCTCATGAGGTCAAAGACGTGGATCATGGGCTCCGCATTGGATGTACTGGGTCACAAATGCCCACGTAACTTTATCACCTAAAGCCGTACCCATTGTTCTTATTAAAAAGCAAAAACAGAGACAGCCAGAGTCTAGGACAAGTCTAAAAAAGTCACTCATGGAAATACAGTATCTCAGGGTTCTTAGACTGAAATACACTTTCCTTTCATCGCATCTCCTTGTCTGAGGACAGAAGAGCAGCGCTCACTTTGAAGACTTGGTTTCCATGGCTACGAAGACATTGCAATGCTTCTAGCAGAAAATGTCCCCCAATGATAAGAATCCATGCAGATTGCATGCTAAAAGTTAAAGACTTGTTTCATTCTTTAAAACAAACAAACAAACAAAAAAACATGTTTTAAGAAAAATTCCTCAAAAACATGGCCTCTATTGCCTGGCAACACTTTCTCCGACATTACCAATCAAACGAGCTAAGCCAACATCGCCATTTTTTCACAACAGGTTTCAAATACTGCTACTTAAGTCATTTGATATGCTAGACTTGTCAGAGTCCAGTTTTTAAAGAAAAATAAGGAAAATGTATACCTCATGTCCGACTGAGGAAGGTGGCAAAACCATTAAAAATAAATATGTCTGAAGATACCAGCAACCCCAGGGCATGTCTGACTTATCCACTGACAGTGTGCTGTGTTAAGGGCCTGGTAAAACTGCCTGAAATGGACTGATGGCTGGACCTGCCTGTGCATGACTCTACTGGAGGCGCCTGACTGCAGATAAGCTACTTTGGCCCTGGGAAGAAGCCAGAACTGAGTCCATATGCTGGGATGTCCTCAAAGCAATACCTGTAGGAATTTCAGCCCCAATCCCAGTCAGTAGCCAAGTCAAAGGAAAATCACCCGGTGAGGGGCGCTGAGCAGAGGAGCCTCTCCCACCCAGCAAGAGCCCCTCCTTGAAAGGCACAGTGGGTGGAAGTGCCCAGAATCATCAGACTTAGTTGAGAACAAGGGAACAAGCATCATATTACAGAAGAGGCTCAGGAATTCAGAGAGATCCACATCTACCCCCACACCCAGGAACAGGATCCAAAAGGACAGCTTGAGCTAGAATGGGACTTAGTCATATGCAGTTTTAAAAGGAAAAAGAAACCAATTTCTCCGAAGCCTCCATATTCCACTGTTCCACTTTTATTTGGGCAATTAATCCTGGGAAGAGAAAGAAACTGATAAAGCATGAAGAATAGAACGGCTCAGGATGTATCAACACAGACTGAGTCTGGGTAGATCGGATCCCATGGGGGTTCTCCCTCACCAGACACAGAACTTTCAACTAATGAGAAAAGCAGCCTTGCGCTCTGGAGACAAGAAGCTTTACGTTTAATTCCTAGCTTACTAGGAATTCCTTATTTACTAGCTGTGTGACTTCGAGAAAAGGGATAAACTTCACTGAGCTTTGCTTTCCTCACCTGTAAAACTGAGGCAAAAACACTTCATTAAAGCAGTAGATAAGTAGCATACAAAGTAGTACATAAAGTAGTATATAAAGCACCTAGCCCAGCACCTGGCATATTATCTTAGCTGCTATATTAACAATTAGAGAAATAAAGAAAAATTCTCTCACACAATCCATTCCCCAGACTTGACAATCAAACCCACAAGTCTCTCCTTCTCATGTGAGAGAGGAACTGTCCCACAGCTATCTTCTGCAACAACTCCTTCATCTCCATCTCCACCACTGCGCCCCAGCCTATCACCTCATTCCATCACCTCACACCCATCTCACTGCCACAGCCCCCAGCCCCAGCATCCTCCTCACTCCATTACTCCCTGCAAAGCACCAGCTTTAACGTCCAGACCCAACTTCCCTTCATCACCTTATTTTCAAACACCTCGGCAGCTCCTATAGATCAAAGAAAAAAATCCCGCCTCCCTCACTGGACCTTCTCGACTACACATCCATCTTCTGTGCCACTGTTCGTCAGCCAGCGCAGAGCACCCTGGCAGCCTCGCTGGCCAGCTTGCTGGCTCCTGACACATGGGATGCCCCAGACCCTGCTTTTCTTACCACTTGCCGGGATCTGGAATGTGCCCTCCTTTCTTTGTATCCTTACAAAGGCCCTTCCTTCCATGTTCAACCTGAGCTCGGCTTCCTCAGGAAAGCCCTCTCTGACCTACCAACCCTCCTTTATACTCCTAGGGCACACTGGTAGGTACGGATGGTGCTAAAATATACTTGACTGAGAGCCGAAGAGGGAGGGAACAGGACACCTCTGGGTAGGCGGTGTGTCATCGCCCACTGAATTAGAATCCTTCGGATGCAGCAAAAGCTGCTCTGACTCAGAAGCTGAAAAGCCCCAAATGCTTGGAAGCTCCAAAGGTGCCAGCAGATAACTTAAACCAAGATTTATTTTAAAACAGAATTTCAAGGGAATGATCTAGTTCTGAGTGGATTAATATTTTATCCCTGAATCCAAACCAAACTCTTATGACAATCAGACTTAGAAAAATTAGGTTAGTGCTTCAAGTGCCACTCCAAGTCCCGAAAAGATGTGGGGCCCCGAAGAGAAGAGCTGGCACGTGAGTGTTCAGACTGCAAATAAGGCTTTTCAGACTCACAGGGACCACCTCCTAGAAAGGAGACTGCAAGCTGGCCGATGTTAAGCACGCCCCACATTCAGAAAGGTCTCTCTTCAGTTTACAGAGCCCCTTCCCATCCATTTCTCTCCTTGGTTCTTAGGACAGCTCTGTAAGAAAATTTATATGGCAAGTGGGGCTATCCAACTTTAGGGATGAGAAAATCTTGACTTGGAGAAGTGAAGTATATTGACGAAAAGTCACAATTCTGGGAAGAATGGAATCAGGACAAGAGCCAGGAATCCAAACTATAAACTTGATCTTCCCTCACTACACCATGTGGAAGCCAATACCCACAGCACTAGTAATCCCCTCAGCCAAAAGCTCTACTGCGGGCCTGAGCAGCCCTGAGAGATGCCACACACAGCACTGCCACGACCCTCGGCCAGGCTATCCACATGGTATCTGTAGAGACTGAAACTTCTGGCACACACCTCAGGCGAGTTGAGCCCAGACCACGGGGGCTGGACAAAATCACCCCAGACCAAATGAGCCAGGGTCTCTGTTAGCTGAGGACCCTCCCTCATCAGATCTCTCACCACTAAGCCTCTGCTCTCTCCACTAATGACTTCAGCAAATACTTGCTCAAAATGCAACACATACATCTAATGCCCAATCCTCCATCATTTGGTGCACCATAGTCCCCCCACTTTCCTCTGGGCTTCCTTGTTACCGACTCAGTCTTCCTGCACTCATCAGCCCTTCCTTGTGCCCCCTGGAATTACTGCTCCAGAGGGTAAATTCTCCGGTACCCTCATCCTCTTCAAAGGGACCTCCATTTTCCTTGCTTTGACGGAAAGCTTTGATGGTTCACCCTTGAACTTATTGCTTCGCTTCCCTTGTAGTCCTTCCCAATCATACCTACCTCAGGGTCTCAAGGTAGAGTTGAGGGCTTCCTTGCTTTTCTGTTCCTCTTCACATCTAGACCAATACTGCCTCATTCTGCTATAAAAATCAAACAAACGGAAAGCCCTGTTCCTTTGAGGACAGTGCCAGTGGGCTACGTGACCTTCTCCCCTGCCTGTGGTGTGTTCTACTGAAGACTTAGTCTTCCTTTCCATCCCAAGTTCTATCATTTGGGGGAACTCCAGGAGCCCTTGTTGACCCTGCCAACGCGTGGCTTTTCAACCCCCTGACACATTAATCTCCAATGACCATCTCCTCCATGCCATTTCAGCTGCCCAAAACCACTGCTAAACCTCAAACTTTACCACCCCAAATCACAAATTCAAGCATTCTATTCTCTGGCTACAACTCTTCGCATGCCAGCTGACTTGTTCAACGACTCCCACCATAAACATTTTTAAACTCTTTGGAATGCCCAGTGCATTGATCCCTCCATTTTCTGTTAGGGCTCTCTTTCCCTCTTAATCTACCTTAGATTTCATGATCCATGAGTGATCCATTCAGCAATGTTCCTGCCGAGACCTTAAACCTTCTTCCATCTTTTTATTACACACAGACAGCAAAATTCTCACCCTAATTGGGCTCAAATACTCCTTTCTCCATACCTGGTTATGGGCAACACAGTGACAGAAAGTCATACAATGGGATAGATTGACATCCACATAGATTCATCATCACCAGCTTCGAACAGGACCTCAATGCTATCTCTTATCTACCTTGGTTCTCTGGTCCACTCACTCACTCCCTAACGCCCTGTGATGACTATTTTGGTACTTCCTCACTCTCTCACACACATGACTCTGCTACCTGCCCCCTCATCCTCAGTAGCGAACCTCTCCTCCTGCCTCAGAAAAACTAGGAATTAGGTAGGAATACTCCCGGCTTCCCACTACCAAACATATCTGCCCCATTTTCTCTTCTTCTCATTACAAAGACCAGCACCTTCTCTTAACACTACCTGTCTTCTGACATCTTAATAAATTGAGTTTCCAATCTATGAACATGGACCCTTTCATTTTTTTGAGGTCTTTGATTTTCTTCAGCGAGGTTTTGTATAGAAGTCCTATACATCTTTCATTAGATTTAGTCCTAGGATTCTTGGGTTTAGGCTTTTTTGTATCTTCCATATCTCTGCCTAATATTTTGAACATATGGAATACAGTTATGGTTCTTTTCACGTTCTTTTCTGCTAACTCTAACATCTGTATGAGTTCTGGGTCGGTCTCAATTGATTAAATCTTGGCATTATGGGTCATGATTTTCTGCTTTTTTATATCCCTAGCAACATCTGATTGAATGCTAGACATTGTTTTCTCTTGTTGGATGCTAGATATTTTTGTATTCCTATGAATACGCTTATGCTAATGCTTTGTTCTGAGATACAGTTAGGTAAGTTGGATCAAACTGTTTGATCCTTTCAGGTTTTGCTTTAATGATTTGTTAGGTTAATCTGAAGCGCTGCCCATTCTAGGGCTAATAACTCCTCACCACTGAGGCAAATCCTTTCTTATCCTTACTCGGCCCAATGTCCTGTGAATCATGAGTTCTTCCAGTCTGGCTGGTGAGAACGAGTAATATTCCTGGCCCTATGTGGGCACTGAGCACCATCCTTTCTAATCCATTCGAATGTTCTTTCCTCAGCCTTAGGTGGTTTCCTCACCTTCCTGTGCACAAAGGCACTCTGCTCAGTGCTGAAGAGGGACGCCTTCTGCTTATCTGTACAGTTCTCTTTCCATGAAATTCTCTCTCCTCAAGTACCGTCTGACATACTTTGGGCACCTAGGTTTCTGTAGACTCTCAGCTTTGTCTTCTCAACTCAAGGAGACCACAGGGCTCTGGCTGGGTTCCTGCTCCTTGTGCCATGGCCCAAAAACTCCTTCTCAAGCCAATAAGCTGTGACAGGCATGGAGCTCATTTCGTTTATTTCCTGTTTCTAAGCGATCACTGTCCTTCATGGCCTGATGTCCAGTGTCTTGAAATAATTGTTTTACATATATTGTCTGTTTTGGTTTTACTGTTATTTCAGGTGGGAGGTTAAATCTTGTATCTGTTATCCAATCTTGACCAAAAGCAGAATTTAATTCTATTTAATGGTATTTTAATTTTAATTCTATTTAATGGTATTTTAAAATCAATTTTATCAAGATATGAGTCATAAACAAATGTATACAATTTAAGCTTACGGTTTGGCTAATGTCGACACCATGTAAACAACACCCCAATTGAGATATAGAACACTTATAACACCTCCCAGAAAGTTCTCTCATTCCCTTTCTTAGCCTACTCTTCCTCTTCAATAACCTGATTTCTGTCTTAATGGTTAATTTTGCCTCTTCCAGAACTTCACCATATGTTTTCTGTTGTATCTGGCTTCTTTCCCTCAGTAAATGTTTTTAAGCTTCATTAATAATGTTGTAGTCATACTTCATTTCTTTATACTGCTGAATGTGTATTCCATGTCTGAATACACCACGATTTGCTTGTCTATTTACCTGCTGATAGACATCTGAGTTGTTCCAATTTGGAGCTACTAAGAACAAAGCTCTATGACTATTCACATACAAGGCGTTTTGTGGACATGGGTTTTCATTTCCCTTGGGAAAATACCTAAGAACGAAACTGCTAAACCATATGTTTCATATACATAAAGTATATATTTATGAGAAATTAACAAATTTTTCCAAAGTGGTTGTACCATTTTGTTTCTATGAGCAATGTATGAGCGTATCAGTCACTCTATACTCTTGCCAACACTTGATACTGCCAGTCTTTGTCACTCCACTACATATTAGACTTTTCATAGTCTACTATGTAGAATATCATTGAAGTTTTAACTTGTACTTCCCAGATGACTAATGATACTGAACATCTTAACATGTACATTGGCTATTTGTATATATTTTTTCGTGAAATATGTTTAAGTCATTGCCAACTTTTAATCTGGTTATCTCATTTTTTAAGAGTTCTTTGTGTATTCTAGATAGCAACCCTTAGTCAGATGTTATGTATTGTGAATATTTTCTTCCATTGTGTGATTTCTTTTCAATTTCTTATTTCTGAAGGGCAGAAATCTTATTAGATCTGTGATCTTTTTAATTAGATCTATGATCCATTTCAAATCACTGTATGTATTAGCTCATAAAATGAACTAACATTCTAGTTGTTGGTTTTTTTTTTTTTGCAGACGGATATCCAATTTTTCCATCATTTTACTGAAAAGATAATTCTACCCTTTCTTCACTAAATTATTTAGCACTTTTGTCAAAAAGCAATTGACCATACACATGTATTCCTGGATCTTCTTTTCGATTTAATTGTTCTATCTTTATGTCAAAACAACATGTAGCTTTATGGTAAGTCTTGAAATCAGGTAGTGTAAGTCCCCCAACTCTATTTTTTGACAAAGATTGTTTTAGCTTTAGGTCTTTTGAAATTATATATAAGTATTACAATCATCTTGTCTGTTTCTTTTAAAAATGGCTATTAAGATATATGAGTGGCACAGCACTGGATGCATAAATATGAAGAATGCACAAATAAATTCAACATCTTAGCAATACTGAGTCTTCCAATCCATAATCATAGAATATTATTTATTTAAATCACCTTTAATTTTATTCAGTGTTTCATTGTTTTCAGTATAGGTCTTCGATATCTTTTATTTTTATTCTTAAGTACTTTAATTTGTTGATACTGTTGTAAATAATATTTTCCTCAAATTTTATTTTCCACATGTTTGTAGCTTATATATAGGAATAAAATTTACTTTTATATACTAACCTTGTATCCTGTGACCTTGCTATATTCACTTATTAATTCTAGTAGGTTTTTGGCTAATTCATTAGGACTTTCTATGTAGACAATCATGATTTCTGTGACTAGAAATAGTTTTTGCTTTCTTTGTAATCTTTCTGCCTTTCATATCTTTTGCTTGCCTTAATGTACTGGTCAGTACTTCCAACATAATGTTGAATAAAAGAAGTGAGACAGGAATGATTACCTTGTTTCTAATCTTAGAAAAAAAGCATCAGTCTTTCACTATTAAGTATGACATCAGTTATAGTTTCTTTGTAGAAAGCCTTTCTCGGGTTAAAGTTCTTATATAGTCTTAGTTTGCTGAGATTTTTGTTGTAAATGGTTATAAAATATTGTCACTTGCATATTCTGCATTTATCAAAATGGTCATATGACTTTTTTCCTCCATTCTGTTAATGCGGTAAATTACAATGTTTGATTTTCCAATAGTGAACCAACCTTATATTTCTAGTACGAGCCCCACCTGGTCATGAGGTTTTATTCTTTTAATATTGCTAGAGTCAATTTGCTAATATTTGAGAATTTTTGCATCTATGTTAATGAAGGATAGTGTTCTTTTTCTGTTATGTCTGTTAAGTTTTGGTACTGAGGTTATTCTGACCTCAAAATGAGTTGGGAAATGTCTACTCCTTCTCTATTATCTAAAAATAACTTTTTCTAGAAAGGGTATTTCTTTCTAAATTGGTCGACAAAATTCATTTTTGACATCATCTAGGCCTCCAGTTTTGAGAGGTTTATGATTCTGAATTTAAAAACAAATATAAAGCTCTTCGGGTTTTTATTTCTTCTCAAGTCAATTCTAAGGTATGTTTTTCAAGGAATTTGACTATTTCTCATAAGGTATTGTGTTTATTTACAAAATTACTCTATTGTATTTTAACGTCTGTAATATCTCTGTTGATGTCCCCTCTTTCATTTCTAATAGTGATAATTTATAATTTGTTCTTTCTAATTAGTCTTGCTAGAGATTTTTCAATTTTATCAAGCTTTTTAAAAAACCCACTTTTGTCTTTGGTAATTTTACCTATTATTTGCAATTTTTTTTTTATTTTTTTACTTCTGTTATATTTTTCTACTTTCTTTGGATTTAATTTGTTCTTTTCCTAGATTTTCATTTTTAATTTTTCTTATTTTTATAATCTTGGAATTTTTATTTTATTTATTTGTTCGTTTATTTATTTTTGGCGAGGCAACCCTTGGTTGACCTCACAGATTGCAAGGACCTTGTCAGCTTACAATCCCTTATTTTTTTATTTTTTACGTCTACAGCACCTGGTCTTCCTGGGTGGTCTCCCATCCAAGTACTAACCAGTCCCGACCCTGCTTAGCTTCCAAGATCAGACGGGATCAAGACTGTTCAGGGTAGCATGGCCGTAGACAACTTTTCCTAGATTTTAACATGAGAATGTAGGTCACTGAATTTAAACCTTTCTTCTTTACTGATACAGGCATTTAAAACTATAAATTTCCTTCTGTGTACTGCTCTAGATGAAAAATGCAAACTCTGAGATGTATTTTCAGTATCAATTTAAAATATTTCCTAATTTTTATTGTAATGTTTTTCTTTGAATTGTAAGTTGTTTAGAAATGTGTCATTTAATTTTCAAATATTTAGAGGACTTTCTCGACAGTTTATTGTTATTAATTTCTATTTTAAACCTATTGCAGTTAGAAAAAACATACTTTATGTCAATTTTTTGAGATTTATTGAGACTTTTTTTACAGCTCAGATGTGGTCTGTCTTGGTGAACGTTCCATGTACTCTTGAACAGAATGTGCATTCTGCAGTTATTTGTATAAGTATTAATTAGGTCAATTTGGTTGATAGTGTTTAGATATTATCTATACTTACTGTTATTCATCTCCTTGCTCTATTATTGAAAAAGGATAAAAATTTTTATCTATATAAATTTATTCACCTAATTTTGACAATTTTTCCTTCATGTATTTTTAAAATTTATTAAGTATAAACACATTTGATATCATCGTGTCTTCTTGATGAATTGACCCTTTTATCATTACGAAATGTCTCTACCTCTGAAATATTTCTATCTCTGGAAACACTCCTTAAAGTCCACTTTGTATATTTGGTATTAACATAATTACTCCATTCTTTTATTTTTAGTCTGTTTTTATATTTATCAATCTTACATTTTTATTCAGCCTAAAAATTTCTGTCTTTTAATTAAAAGGTGTCCATTTTCATTTAATGCAATTATTGATATGGTTGCATTTATGTCTACCATCTTGCTATCGGTTTTTTGTTCATCCCATATGTTCTTTATTCTTTTCCTGCTTTATTAGATAATTGAGTACTATTACTATTTAGGATTCCACTTTATCTCTTCTTTTGGCTTTTAAGATACCACTTTGTTTTATTTTTTAACCACTGCTCTAGAGATTATCATAT
>NW_011889118.1:1081008-1081421 GCF_000151845.1 Pteropus vampyrus
TATGTCCATCCTTTCCTTTTATTTCTTGAATAGGTTTACAGTAGCAATTTCAAAGCCTTTGACTGCTAATTGCAACATTTCTGTCATCTCCTAATGTGTTTCTACTAACTTTCTCCCCACTTGATTATGGATGTTTTCCTGCTTTTCACATCCTGTAGCTTCAGTGATGTGGGGAAACATTTGGAGAAAGGCTGAATTTTGGTGTCTTCCCTTAATGAGTGTTGACTTTTGTTTTGGCAGCTGTTTAATTAATTGGCCACTTAGCTTGATCCTTTTGAAGCTTGTTTACAAGCTTTGTTAGGGCAGGTCTAGAGTGGCTCTTACTCCAGGGCTAAAGTAGCCCCACCCTTAATGCCTGGCTTTTCTGAGGTCTCAAATGAATGTCAAATGTATTCATCAAAGTCAATCCATTC
>NW_011889118.1:1081471-1088664 GCF_000151845.1 Pteropus vampyrus
CTATTACTATTTAGGATTCCACTTTATCTCTTCTTTTGGCTTTTAAGATACCACTTTGTTTTATTTTTTAACCACTGCTCTAGAGATTATCATATGCATTCTTAATATATCACAGTCTACCATTAATATTTCACATTATATGTGAAATATAATTTAGCTCCCTTCTACCTTTTGTTTTATTGTCACATAATTTACTTTTACATGTTATAGTCCTCATAATACAATATTATTACAGTAAGTCATCATTTAACATTGTCAATAGGTTCTTGGAACTACGGCAAATGATGTATAATGAAGTCAATTTTACCGTAGGCAAATAGACAAACAAAAGTTAAATTCCTATGGCATTTTATCAACGTTATAACAAAACAACATTGAACAAAATGACATTAAATGAAGCGTTATTCGAAGACTGGCTGTATTTTTACTTCAAATGATTATTTTTTCCAATATTAATTTATTTTAATTTTTTTATGGTGACATTGGTTAACGAAATCCAGTAAGTTTCAGCTGTACATTTTAACTGTAAGGCATGTATATATATATACTTACACTGTGTGTTCACTTCTCATAGTTAGATTTGTCACCACATATTTGACCCCCTTTACCGCACCTCTCCCCACCCACTTACCCTGTGGTTTAAATGATCATCCTTTAAAGAAACCTAGAAATGAAGAAAATTCTATCTTTATCTTCTTGTTTGCCACTTTGGGCATTCCTTATTTTTTTTAACATATATTTTTTATCTGGTATTATTTTCTTTAGCTTGAAAAACTTTCTTTAACACTTTTTTAGTGCAGATTTTCGGGTGACCAATCCTTTTGGCTTTTGTCTAAAACTTTATATTACTTTTTAAAGAGCTTTTTTGTTGAATACAGAATTCATTTTTTCTTTCAGCTTTTTAAAGATGCCATTCACTGTCCTATGGCTTGCACTATTTCTGAAAATAAGTGAGTAAATATTATTTTACCGCAGTATGTAATTATCTTTTCCCCATCGATTTCTTTTAAAATGCTCTATTTTTTATTTTTGACAATTTGGTGTGCCTAGGTGTGCTTCTCATTGTGTTTATACTGCTTGGGGTTTGTTAAGCTTCCTGGATTTGTGAATTTATAGTTTTCACAGAATTTGCAAAATTTTCAGCCATTCTTTCTTTAAAAATTGTTTTCTTCCCCAATCTCTCTTTCTTCTATTTGTGGGACTCCAATTTCACATATATCAGATTGCTTATTATTGTCCTAGAGATCACAGTTTTCACTGATCTTTTTTTCCTTCAGCGTCCAATCCACTATGTATTTATTTCAGATATGGTATTCCATTTCTCTGCTGAGAATTGCCATCCTTTACTATGTCCATCCTTTCCTTTTATTTCTTGAATAGGTTTACAGTAGCAATTTCAAAGCCTTTGACTGCTAATTGCAACATTTCTGTCATCTCCTAATGTGTTTCTACTAACTTTCTCCCCACTTGATTATGGATGTTTTCCTGCTTTTCACATCCTGTAGCTTCAGTGATGTGGGGAAACATTTGGAGAAAGGCTGAATTTTGGTGTCTTCCCTTAATGAGTGTTGACTTTTGTTTTGGCAGCTGTTTAATTAATTGGCCACTTAGCTTGATCCTTTTGAAGCTTGTTTACAAGCTTTGTTAGGGCAGGTCTAGAGTGGCTCTTACTCCAGGGCTAAAGTAGCCCCACCCTTAATGCCTGGCTTTTCTGAGGTCTCAAATGAATGTCAAATGTATTCATCAAAGTCAATCCATTCCAGCCCCTCAGAAACCCCTGTCTACCAGCACTATGAAATTTCCAGCAGCTCACAGCTTTCTAGTAGCTATTCTTTACCATGCCTCAATAGTCTCACTTGGCACATGGCAACTTAGTATATTGTCAAATATTTAAGAGAATCTCTATTCACCTTTCCAGAGCTCCTTCTCTGTACACCTCTCTCCACTACTCTGTCCTGAAAATTTCAGCTGTCTCAGCAGTCCAAACTCTGCTCTTTGCCTCTTCAGCAAATAGACTGCTGTCCTCTGCTGGGTTCTGACTCCCTGTGCCACAATGTTAAGTGTCTCCAGGCAGAAAGCCAGGACAATTACGGGACTTCATGTTTCCTTTCTTTTAGGGATCGCCTATTTCCATCTTTGGAAAAAGTTTTATAGTTCTTGACAGTGAAAGGTTAACTCTGGCACTGTATCTACGTTGTGACTGACAGTGGATTACAATAGTCTTAAATTGGCTTCCCTACATCAGGTCTTGTATCCAACTTGTCTATACATACTGCTGTGGCCAGAGTGATTTTTATATGCAGATTTTCCCAACATTTCATCAAGAAAATGTTCAAACATTCATAGAAGTATAAAGAATTGTACGGTGAACACTTAGGTCTACAATCTAGATTCCACAATTAACATTTTCTATATTTTCTTTATCACCTATCTATCCAACTTTGCATCTATCTACAAAATCATCTTATTTTTTGAAG
Source organism: Pteropus vampyrus (assembly GCF_000151845.1). Lineage (NCBI taxonomy): Eukaryota > Metazoa > Chordata > Mammalia > Chiroptera > Pteropodidae > Pteropus > Pteropus vampyrus. The sequence goes on from NW_011889118.1 coordinate 1,083,949, forward strand.
CATTTTAAGGTAGGCTAAAGACATCAGAACACAGAATAATTTTAATAAAACAAATATAAATCACATTATTCCTGCTTAAAATTCATCAGTGGATTCTTTTACCCTTTAGCTAATTAACCCAAATTTGTGACATGATCTGGATGGACCATTGTGATCTGGGCTCTGCTGATCAGTCATCTTTTTTCTACCCTCCTTTCCCTGCTCCCCAGATGCCCGCTCTGCTCCTTCCTATTGTATGGCCTTTGCATGGGTTTTTGCTTTCATTGGAACACTCTTCCCCGGCCTCTTCTCCTATCCTGCCTGGATATGATGGCTATTCATTCATTCTTCTCTTCTTCCAGGATGCTCCCCACACCCCTAGGTATCAGTTGTGCCCATTAAACCCTCTTTATAGCACCATGTACCTTTCTTTTCCAAGAATTTATAAAAGTTTGTAATTATAATTTGTCTCCCCCATCAAATATAAACTTGATCAAAGCAAAAACTCATTGTAACCTTAATGCCTAGTAAGGTGCTTGGCAAATACATCTACTACTATGTAGACACTCAAATTAAATGAATGAATTCAAGTCATTTTTTTCCCTAAGAAGTCTAAAACAAAGAAAAAAGTATCTAGCAAGATTTTCTGCTCCTTATTAGTCTGTTACATTGAACCTAAACAGGTAGTATAGGGCCAGCCCTAAGTACTGCCTCTAAGCCAAGCATAATGGTCCAGGTCCACATTATTGAGAAAAAGCATCATTAAGAAAGATCTCCAAAGACAGGAAATCCACTCAGTTTCAGTGAAAGGTTCTTCTAGATAGCCAATCTAAATTCTCATAATACTGTGGATCTATATCTTCATTCAATTCTCAGAGATACAGTTCTCAATCTCAGAGTTCTGTTTCAGAGAAAATATTTTTTCATAGAATATTAAGCATTTAAAACCAATGTCCAACAACTCACTCTGTATCTCTCCCTATGTGCTCTTATCTCACACGCCAGGAAATGATGACGTTTCTTTGCTCTGAGGGACCTGTGAATGTTGTCTCAAATGGGAGGATACTTATGCCTTGGGTGCATAGATTTGCAGAAATATTAAAATGGAACTCCAGAAAAGGAATGACTGCTGAACTTTAATAAAGAAGTGTTCCCTGTAATTTTGGACATATTGGTCTTTGAATACTGAACTGCCTTGCTATATACCAATATTTTATCTCTACAGGCAATGTTACTAGCCTGTAAAAGAATATTACACAGAAGGAAAAAAAAAAAAAAAGACTGGCATAAGGTTGACACTAGCATAGAATCTTAGAGGCAATCACCAATGTATTTCTCACAAGAAATCAAATTATTAAATTCATAAATATCTTTTCCATTGTAAAAGTGATAGCAATTGTTAACGCCATCAATTGAATAGGGAACACAGGAAAATTATGGCTTTAATTTCAACCATTAAGGTAACAGCAGCTTTATGAAGAGCTGAGTCTGTACATGAAATCACTGCAATGAATTCTCTTCCCCCAGGATTTGGGATCAACAGACTAAACACCCTGCTCTGCAACACGGATGCCCTCAACTACCTCACCCCTTCTCCTGAACTGAAAATCGATCAATGAGAGCGTAGTGGAGGGGAGTCTGCTGATGGAGCAGATGCCTGGGACAGAGCTCTCCATCAGCAAAATGGGTGCCCAGGAAGGCACATGTGGCCAGAGGTTCCTCCTGGGTCCTCAGAGGTGTTTGTTATGCATTATAAAGAAGAACTCGGTCAGGGACAGATGATAGCCACAGCTGACAAGTGAGAGAGATCTACTGAATCTGTTCCTAGTGCCTGGCTGCTGGCCACTGCTGTTGCCAGGGAAACAGACGTCAGCTTGATGGAAACAAGGATCAGCGAAAACTTTCACTTACCTCGTTTCCACTGATCCCGACAGCCATTTCTATGGAAACAGTAGCTGCGAGCCAGCGGCAGAGAGGTTACCACTCACTTGTTAATGTCAGGTGTGGCTACCAGCCTGTGCACTTCAGGTACCATGGTACCAACAGCACCAGGATCCAGCTGTCATCTACCCCCGACAGCCTTTTAACTCTGCAACAAGAAAGTTCAGTGTTTAAAAGTATATATAAATGTTTAGCTTGGTTCTTCATCAGAAAAAGGAAATTTAGTATTCTTCCATTTGAAGCAGAAGCAGAGCTTAATTATTCTACCAAAGCCAAACCATGTGAAGCTACTAATGGACCATGGATCTCTCCATGGATCTCAGCATTCAATACCATTCACGACATTACTTCCAAGTTCAAGAAAAGAGACACCCAACTGTGTGGACAAATCTTTCACATATTAGCCTAGACAAACCAAAGATAAATCCAGCGGAGTGTTTGGAAGTATTTTGCTATAAGTGATTATTAGGGGTGCCTTTTCTTGGAATTCTGGCAGTCTGATCAGCACTAATTACATAACAGGAAAAAATCTTCTTTTAATTGTACGAACTATCTACCAAGAACCCTACACCACTTATTTATTTTTAAACTAAACCTCTTTGTGCTTTGTCTGTTGGTCAAGATATGAAATTAACTCATGAACTCAGTACAGTTTTATTCTGTAATATAATGGTAACCAATCATACTGATAGCCTGGCTATCCCATCACCTAACAATATCACTTTCAATGTTTCAGGCAATTTGGCTACTCTTCCAAGATGCACGTATGTCAGAAAAGTATGTAGAACAAGAAATTCTGTTGTTCCTTTTCTTTCAGCAGATGCTGGTAAAGTGTTGAATGAGAGCAAAATCTAATCTCAGTCATGAATAATTTATAAGACTGCTTCTTCCTAGAGGGTACGTCTCCACTTAGAAAATATCCACAAGCAACACAACCACCCTCCGCCCTGATATGTTTTGCCTCCTGAGCCAGTATTCAAGTGGAAGAAATCAGAGGCAATCTCTGATTTACCATAGCTCATAATGGTGTGAATTTAAATGGATCAAGGTTCAAATTATGATGCCCCAAACCTGATCCCAGTCTGTAAAATTCTGATACAATACAGTTGACAGCCCCACCATTACCACCATCTTCCCTCTCCCTTCTCTCTACACCAGTAGTTACACAAGAAAAGTAGCCATGCTTGGGTCTCTGTGTAGGCCCTGGGATCTGATGCAACTAGTATGCAGTAGAGGAAGGGAGCAATAGCGAAATTCGGAATGATCAACTGGTTTAAAAATGGCTATCCTATAATGCTTTCCCTCATTCATGTTTTCTCATTCATGTTCCCTCTGAAGTTAAACAGGCCTCTAGTGATATCAAATTGGATTAATGATTTAAAAAGATAACCTGTGACCTGGTAGATCTGGAACTTATTGGGAAACAAAGAACACGAATTAACTTAGAACTGAATGATTTCAAATTTATAGACATGGGCTGGATTTACATGCAATCTTATGTCATAAAATCTGGTTTACAAAGAGCATTTATCTTATAACAACATGCAAGGCTGCTTAAGAAAGTGTTTCAAATATTTTTCATAAGATGTTAGTAAAACAAAAGTTTTGAAACCATAGGTGAACTATAAATGATTTTAATCTATTCTTTAAAGCCAACCCAGTAGGTGGTTTGTGTAGTCATACCCTTAGTAATCAATCATTGGCCTGGCTTATGTCACTATATATAACAAATATATGTGTGATAAAACATTAAAAAATATTATGACTTTGACTTTTCACTAATTCAGGCCTATCTTAGTCAATTATTATTCATTGGTTTAAAAGGACTGAGTTGATTAGTTTAGAGTCAAATTCCCTTTTATATACTCTAATTTGAGCCATCACGATAATAACCAGGCACTCTATGCTCTTTAGTTCACTAAATCCTCACACAACTACACAGGTTGGTATTATTCATTCCATTTAACAGATCAGACAAGTGAGGCTCAAACAGGTAAGCAATCTGTCCCAAATCTCAGTTGCTAAAAGGTAGAGCAAAGACACAAATCTTGGTTATCTAACTCTAAAGCTGCCATGTTTAACCACTACGTTACAGAAATGCCACTACCTTCTATTTGTACAAAAAAATCACTGCCAGATAGAACCTGAATAACAACAATTCAGCTCTGCATAATTCTTTACAGCCGACAAAGAACCTCTGTAGCTGCCTCTTGGAGGGCACAGAATAGAGTATCAACATGTGTACAAAGCATGTTTCCCTTGGTCACTTCCTGATAAATCCATAAAATAGTATACTTTAGATAATTTCCAAAGGGTCCCCTTGGTTATTCCTACTTCACCCAGAGAGGAGATCCATGCATTCAATATAAAGATACATTAAATGAAGAAAATCCTTTGTATATTTTTCAAAGCACTTCTAACTTCACTGGCTGATTTAAAGCCAGCCACCCTGTGGGGAGGTGGCACATAGGATCATCCCTATTTGAGAGACGAGGAGACTGAGGCTCGGAGTGAAGTCCCAGAGCTAATGGGTGACACTGGCAGGACCAGAACCCAGGTCTTCTAGTTCCCTTCTCATCTACCAGTCCCTTCTTCAGGGTCTGAACCACAACTCGGGGGCCTAGAGAGCCCTCTATCTTGCTGCAGGTGTACCTGGCATCGGGTGGGTTCTGCAAGTGAAGAAGTAAGCCCACTGCCCAGAATCCCCCTTTCCCCTGGGAATCTGGCAGTGATCCTAAAGAAACAAAGCACTGAAATACATGTTCTCTTATTTTGCCAACTTACTGACCAAAAAAA
>NW_011889118.1:1089644-1096022 GCF_000151845.1 Pteropus vampyrus
AGACACTTTACCATCTCTCAAGATCTGGCTCATAGCCCCTTGGTCTACACTTCTACCCTAGCTTTGCCATCCTGCACTGCTTAACAACAGTCTCCCCCACTAGACGACAAATGTCTGAGCACAAGGCCTCCGTCTGTGTCTTAGACATCCTGGCACCCCTGGCCGCTGGCCCAGAGCCGGGCATTCAACAGAACTCAGGAAATGCTGGCCAAATCAGCCAACAGGGATGAAAAGCTCTGCTTTGCAGGCCTGGTTCTTACTTTACACAAAATACTCCTCAGCATTTCCTACGAAAGTGGCCTTAAGGGTGGAGTAGAGTCAGCATGCAGCTTTTGGGAGCTGGGGCACAACATGAAGTGACAGTGAAAAATCACTGGGAAGTCTTGGATTTTATTTGCAAAATTTACGTGTCATTTGTATTCTTCTTCGTAACGGATCTAGTTTTGTTTTGATATAAAAATGTTTTTTAAGTTACTTATTATTTTCCCCAAAATATATTTCAGTGAACTGATTGTTCCATGAAGGTACATGCCTTTTTTTATCCTCCAACTTTGGGTACCCCCATGACGGTGCATGTTTAATGCCCACCATTGTAACAAGGAGCCCTTCCTCCCATCTTTTCCTTTTTATTTTTTTAAGCTGCTTCATCATGCCAGGCGATGGTTCCTGTTCTGGAAAGCTCAGAGATAAGGCATGTCACTGGCACTGTTAAAATTAGTGGTTTCCATGGCCTCAGTTTAGTTAGGTTTAGGTGACATGGAGTGCCAAGGAATTCACAACAGACTTGCTTTTGACCTTGTACAGGCTGTTCCTGGGGCAAAATCAAGCACAATGCTATTCCTCCAGGGAGAGATTCCACCTTTACAATCCCAACACCAACCTAAGGCCACGGAGGGTTCATTAGGAGGAAGGCTCTTTTAAAGTTTTAAGTGGAAGTGCATGAGGCTCAAGGAAAGGTTTGTCTGTAGTAGGAAGCTTTGGTAGGGGTAGGGGTAGAGGGTGGGGGGGTATGCTGTCACATCCCAACTCAGTCCCAGTCCACCCCCTCCCCACTCCTCTCACTGTGGGCCATTTCTAGATAGGGTCTTCTCATGAGTGTGTCCATGAAGTAAAACTGACCACACTCAGCCAAGGAGAATTCCAAAATTGTCATCCCCCGAAAATGGACAAGGAGGTTACAGGGAAGATGAGGAAAGGAAGCAGAGATGGATAACTCAGCTTTCTGCTCTGGAAAAGGCAGTGTTGAGAAAAATGAGATAAAGGTCTCCACACTGACTCATCATTCCATGAAGACATCACTTCCCTGAGATATAAGCTCAGAAAGAGGAAGATAAAGTGAGTGAAGAGAAGATAAACTTCTAGCTCCCTTCCCTGGGGTACTGCCCTTTCTGGAGTGTCTGCAGGATGATGGGGATGCAAAGCTGCCCCAGGGTCTCTTGGATGGCAACTACAGGCAGGGCAGAGCCCGGAAACACCGGGGTCCCCTTTTCTAGAACGTTAATCATAGAGCTGAGGTTAACAAAATGAAATTCCAAAAATGGTGACTGAGTGACAAGGACTATGATAAGACCAAAAGACATGTACGTGCAAAAAGTTGATCATTACTCTACATTTAAATAAAGATTCTACCAGTTAAGATTAAAAATGAATTAGAGGGAAAATTCTCACAGTGACAGCAGCAGAAAATCAAGCTAATAAATGGTCCTGATCAGAAGGATGTCAGACTTTGAAGTTTGTTCAGCCTTTATGTGCTAATCTAGGCTTATTTCTCCTTCACAATGAAATCTGAAACACCATGGAAATATTTAAGATACACTGTGGGTAATTTCAAAGAGCCAGGTTATGTACCAATGGAAATAAAACCACAAGATGCCCTTTCCTGGGGGAGAACAAGGTTGGGACTCCTTTTTCTCACTGGTAATCCACTTCTACACATTGGCAAATTAATGTGACTGGCTTCAGGGAAACGTTTTCATTAAATTAATAGTGCTTGGCAAGCATCAGAAACACAAAATCTCACAGACGCAGGCAGAAAGAATCACAGTTCAATCCAAAAGCAACACACAGAGGGGACATCAGAGTCCACACGCATGCAGAGGAGCCACAGAGGGCAGCTGGGAGACACGCAGAGCCGCCTCACACATGGCAGCAGCACGGAGTGCAACATGGATCCAACTGCTTACCCACTAAGGACACCAAGAACCAGGTTAAGGACGAAAAATGAGCCAAGGATGATCAGACTAACAAAATACACCCATGGCCATTCCCATCCTATCGCATCATTTACCTGTAAAATGTAAGGAGATCAGTTATCAGTTATCTATTGACTAAAGAGCAGAGCCCCAGGAGCAGCTGCCAGACAACTTGGGACTTTGATGAAAGATTAGTGCTCCCAGGACAGAGACCCCACCCTAGACCTTCTATTTTTTATCTTTGAATAAGGACAAGTTCTGCTGCTGAGATCTACAGATGTGGCCCACCAAAAGTCGGCCAGGACCAGCTCACTTAGCTACTGTTTTGTACCAATTAATCTGGATTATATTTAGATCCAGACAAATAAAGCAATTATAAATGAATCTCATTTTAGGACAGACAAAAGGGGAAGCGGTGGAAACTATTTAAATCCCAAGCAACAACGCTGATTAATTTCTGGTCAATAACTATCCTATAGTTTTCTTTCATAAAGGCTGGTGAGGTTCCAGGAAACATCATAATTTGGGAAGGCTCAGCAGAAAAGAAAGCATCTTGGAGGACACAGAAAGCTCTTGGCACCCACCCGGTGGCCCCCATCTAGCAAAGCCTGTGTGGTCTTGGCAACTGTCCTCAGGACTCTGCTTTCAAGATGAAAGAGGTGTAGCTTACCCGCTCAATACACCAAGTACAAGATTTAGTACGAAAAATGACCCAAAGATGACGAGACTGACAAAATAGACCCAGGGCAATTCAAATCCCATAGCATCATTCATCTGTAAGAAATAAGATGGTCTCATAGGAGTGGGTTAATAAGAGAATCTAGTAAGGAGAGAGGGTCACATTAGAGACAGCATTCTATACATTCTATACATTCTATACATTTAATGAAACATTTACTTAAATTCATATCAGAAACAATAGTGGCCAATGAACATTCCTTATATATTCCCAACACACGCACACACACGCACACAGAGTCATCAAAGCTTTCAGGGCAAATAGGAGCAGAGTCTGGCCACTGGTAAGGAAATTAGCTGGGATTTGGCTCTTCCTCACAGTTAACTGCCTTGATAAGGGATTTTTAGAAAAGAGCTTGGTAGGGGACAAAACGTTCTTAGCTCAAAATTATTTTCTACTCTGCTCAAGTTGTTAGTACTTTTTTGTTTTTAAAATTTGTGATGGTGGAAAGGTCTTCGAAAGACATATTGGCAACATTTAACTCTACAAATTCTTTTTTTAAAAAAAATGCTAAAATAATAACTTTGCATTAGAAGCCAACCTAGCCAAGGACCCTAACCCACCTGAAATCAGGATTATCTGCAATCGGAGTGCAAGCTCAGCTACACTAACGCCAGTAAGGAAAGTGTTCAGAAGTCATCTAGCTGACACGTATTCAAGGCTACTTTTGGGAATGAGATTTTTCCAACTGCACCCACGGGAAGGATCCAAGAGAAGGAAAAAGTTGTTATCCCCCATACCTATCTTGGACCTAGATGGCCCACCCTGGGAGAGCCGGCTCCAGCTGTGAGCTGGCTGCCTCGTCCAGAGGAACCCCATGTCTCTACTTGCAGGACAAGCTCAAGCAGGACAGTCAGATATGGCCTCCCTGATAGATCATCCGAGGTACTTTAAAGTTCACAACTGGATGGAAGTTTCCAGCAGGAACAGGTCAGTGTTAAATTGGGCAAATGCTGTTCCCAGGAAGGAGGTGTTGAGGACCAGTCAGGGGACCAAATGAATGACCCTGGGCCTGACTTTGCTGGACACCCAAAATCTTCAGCCAAGAGACCCATAGACAGTCTGGGCCTATTCCGTGGCTCTTGCCTTGCAGGTGTAAGCACTTAGGCCTTTAAGCATGTGCTTTCTTCCACATCATCTGGCTCCAGGTTTTAGCTTTACAGAATAAGGCTCATGCGTTCACTCTGTTTGCCTCATGCAGAAGCAAAAAAGGAAAAGAGAACATCAAAAAAAAAAAAATTACCTAACATCTGTTGCTGAAGTCTAGGGAGAGGGCATTAAACCCCTTATGAAACACCTGTTTGGCCACATGAAAACTGATGTGCTTAATAGAACTCATATCAGTCTGCACATCTTACATTGGCAATTAGAGTAATAAATGAGCCAAGGCTGTGGCTGCAATTGTTGATCTAATTAAGCTGGATAAACTAATTTCAGCAGGAAGGCAGAGGGTAATTCTTCCAAAGCAACTACACCACCAAACTTATTTAAAAACCCATGTGTGGAGAAGAAACAAGCTGCCTTGTGTAGCGGCTGGAGCCCAGCCTGGAGTCAGGATCTTCCAGAGACTTCTCTGGGCCTTTTCCCCCTCTTTCAGAACAGAACTGTATATGACAGGGGAGTGCATGCTCACAGGGAAAGATGCTTAAGTCCAAGACTGCCACCAGGAGACCTTGCTTTAATACAGCTTTGGCAAAGTCAGTTGAGCCATCTCCTTCACCAAACCTCGTTCAGGCCTCAGTCTTGTGTTCCAGAGAATGGCTCTAGTAACAGCTGTCTGCCTCACTTGAGAGGGAAATTTTTTTTTTTTTTAAAGACTCTTTTAATTTCTTATGAGTCTTTGATAGCTTCACATTTGCTCAAATCAGAAATACCACCTGGAATGACAGCTAGGGGCTGAGGCAAAGACTGGAGCTAAACAAAGACCACAGGAGACTCTAAATTTCCAGAAGCTGGAGAAGAGAAACAGAACTTAAGCTTTAGGGACCAATCTTTCTCTGAACTTAACCTTCTCAACCCAGGTCTCTTTCCAGAGCCCCAGGAGCAGCTGCCAGACAACTGCTTAGATTCCTTAGACCTTGCCATATACCTAGGACAAGTCAGAACTGGTAAGCTGCTCCCTAAAATACCCATGTGAAAATAAAGACTGCTTGGGATTTTGTCTCATGGTCTTGAGCAACAGGGAGAAATCCATATGAGCTAATTTATACTGAAGACATCATGTGGTGTCACTTGGTTCCCAGGAAATAATCTACCATTGAGTTTGTTTTCCCTCACTTTTAAGGCCAAAATGCACATTCATATCTCCGATTAAAGGCCAGCCTAAGGCTTTTTGTCTTTTCTAACTGTGAGAACACACTGGAAACTTGGTATATTGCTTGTAGCTCCCCTGAGCATGGAATAAGATACAGGTACAGAAAGGCAAGCCCCTGGCTAACTAGAGGGGGATTCCCCAGGTACACTGCATGAAGTAGGTGGTAAGCGTGACCATGAGAACTTCCCATTAGAGTCTAAGAGCCAGCACTTCCATAGGTGTGTTCACTGAGAAGAGAGCTTGGTGCTAAGGCAAGAGACCATAAATGATTTATATGAATAGCTCTCTCCTGAAACTGATACTCTTGTGAATTAATTTCTTACATTTAAAGACATTTCCTCTGAGCTGAAAAAAAATATTGGATCATGTAGTCTTATCCTGCATTTTGTAGACAACAAAATTAAAGCCCAAAGAGTTTCGGTGACCTACACAAGGTCACATGCCCAGCCCTATCCCAGCCTTAACGCTCTTTCTTTGCACTACACCCTACTGCCTCTGTGGACAACAAATACATGTGGGTCAGGTGACAGCTTAATTATGTTTACAGAACTCAATTTCTGAAGGAGCTCTACAATAACTTTTTTCCCACGAGAAGTTAATAGTCCCACTCCCTACACATCCATATGGCTCCGTTCTAAGTGTGTCTTTCTGCATAGTAGGCCCACCTGCACTTCCCTTCTCAACATCCCGCCAGCCATTTGCCAGACATCACTGAGAACTGAAGTATCAACGAGCTTGAGAACACTGACTGACTGTATACTTGAAAAAGATGCAACATAATCCCTGGCAAAGACTTTTTCCACCATATACAAACACCTTAAAGGATGGAGAAATGTGCTTACAGTCAATATTTAAAATCTAATCTCCTTAGTTCTCTCTCAGATGTTTCCTTGACACCCTAGTTATAGATAAAAATTAATATTTAAACATGACCCATCTACACTGAGGCAATGAATGGGATCATGCACTTGAAGAGTCACAGTCATTAGTATTTGTCGAGCACCTGCTCTGTGCCAAGCACTGTGCTGGGCAGGGACAGTCTGTTCTGGAACACAGCTGTGTGGCTTCCAGCTGAACGTGGCCCATAAAATATTAAGAAGGCTGGTTGGCTTGGCTCCTGCCTATCTCTATGA
>NW_011889118.1:1096992-1110675 GCF_000151845.1 Pteropus vampyrus
ATTAGTCAAGGCATGTTGGATCAGCAATAAACAATTCACATTGACAAGAGAGAGAATAACAGCTGAGAGGAGTCACAAATTTTTTTTTTTTTAATCAAAATGTTGTTTTCTGTACTGTTTTGGGGGAAGGATCAGATTTTGGGCTATTTGGATGATGCTTTTTCATTTTTCAGAAATTTCAAAGGACGACTGGTATTGAGACCTCAACTAATCTAACTAGGAATTATAATTTAGAATAGTTAAAACAAACCCTTTACCTAATTTGAGTGTCCCCTTGCATGGCTACGGGCTTGGTTCATCCAATATAATCTCCTCCTTCTTTCTCTTCATGAAAGGCATTGTCTTATGGATATAAATAACAGATGCACATAACCACACAGACACACACACACTCTCCCCTATGACAATAAGAAAAAGAAGGGGAAATGGGAAAAAACAAGATATAACATGTTGGTGATGTTTCAACCTTATTACCAAACTAGACACACACTTTGAGGATGAAAATAAAAACATATCCTCTGTGCCTAATGTTAAACATATAGGAACTTCTACAGTCCTGTAAGCATTGTGTTCACTGGTGAAGGGAAGCAAAAACCGATTTACGACCATTATATACTACATTCTCTGAAGTTACAGAGTAATATGAAATCCTATAAAGCGTCTAAAATTTAGATACCATCAGAAGCCACTTCTCAATGTGCAAGCCTTCTGACTAGACACTGTGCATTCAAGAATTATTTTATTACTAATTGCCTTGTAACAAAACATTATTGGAGTTCTGGTTAACCCCATTTGGACTTGGGTTCAGGCTCAAATTCTACATGTCAGCTCTTTTCCCCAGCACGTGGTAGATGTTTCTGTGGTATGGAAAATAATTTCTAAACTCCCGTGAGCTTTTCAAATTCTACCAAATAAATAAACTCAGCTCTGGGAAGTAGCTGTTAAAATACTACGCTCTTCATTTGTAACAAACCCTTCTGGCTCTGGCAGGAAGAAGAACCAGACCTTAGCCATTGAAAGGACGTCTATCTTTTTTCATGGCAGGTTGGATGGGTCCCCACGCCATTTCTACCTTCTCTGCCAGAGTTCTATCGCTCCAAAGACAAAGGAAGAGAGCACTAAGGCCATGTGCTGGGCTAAGCTATAGTAATACTGAAGATGCAAGGGAAATATTACATTTTGGCTTTAGGGCTATGCTAAGTTATGGAAAGCGTAAAAGGAATTAAATTTATGTTCCCTATCTTCCATTAAGATTCTAGAGCAACCTGCCTTTATGTGTAAAAGATTAATTTTAGCCCTTTTAAGTCCAGGAGCCTCTTAACCTGGGAAATAACCTGTGACTCTCTAAGAGAAGGCTCTGGCCTTCTGGGGTTCCTCCAAAAAGGGACTACTAGGTACACTCAGCAGTAATTCCCCAGGCAGCACCAGGGAGTGGAGGAAGCCATCATTATGCATCATGCTTTCTAGAATGGTTAACTAAAGCCCTGAGGAGGAAAGACGAATAATCTCACTGAGTAAAGTGAGGGTCTGCTTCCCTTCCCCAAGAACTGACTTCCAGGGCTTCTTTTTCAGCCAACTCTCCAATGGCTCTAGCTAATGAAACACTTATCCAGAGAAAGAACACTCCGTCAGCCTCTCCTCGAGCTGCTTACCCAGTAGAGCACATCTGTCCAACCCTCCATGGTGATGCACTGAAACACGGTGAGCATGGCAAAGGCAAAGTTATCAAAGTTGGTGATGCCTCCATTTGGGCCAACCCAGCCACTCCTACACTCCGTGCCATTGGCAGAACACTGGCGTCCATTCCCTGAGAACGCACACGGTGCTGGGTCCTCTTCAGCTACGACATCTGCAAACAGAGCAAGAAGGCTTCACCACTGGAGATGAACATCAGGAAAACCAAGCCTGTGGAAGCTGAGTACCCTTGCCAGAGCCTAGAATGCCTGACCGCCCATCTATGCTATCTCAAAATCCAACTTGTCCTTCAAGGTCCACTTCAAATAGTCCCTCTTCTGTGGAATTTGTCATTTCCTTTACTCAGAATTTATTGCTCTCTCCTCCATCCTCACTCGTAGTACTTTTCTTAAGCCTATATGGAACAATACTATTGATTCGCCTCATGTTCTAATTTTTGGGTTCCCTCATCTTGTTTGCCAGAGCACATTACATAGGAAATCAGGATAGAAAAGGAGATTAAGTTTTCATTTGTTCCGAACATGATTCACACTAAGAACCACCTCAATAAGTTTACTAGTACATTTGGCTTTTTTTCTCATTTTGTTTTAGATTTTTCCAAAACCACAAAGTTGTTTTGGGGAAAATCAAATTTTTTTTGAAGTTAGGTTACTACCATTTTCATTACTCACCTGAGTCAGCAAAAAAACATGTTTTGTGCATTTTTCCAATAAAAAGTTCCAATCCTATAATAGCATAGATTATGATTACAAATAATACCAAAAGGGCTATGTGAAGGAGGGGGACCATGGCTTTTATAATGGAATTCAGGACAACTTGTAAACCTAGGAGAAAGAGAAATAAGTTTGTGAACCAGGAAGATACTTCAATGTTGCATACATATAATTCCTAATGACACCTGCTCTATACATGATACATAGTAATAAAACTCAAAGATATTTTCAGAGTTTTTAATTAACATTAAACCTGGACATGAGTTAAAAAGGAGCCTTAAAGATTACCTAATCCAAATTCCTCACTTGACAGATGGAATAAGTAAGGCCTAGAGAGGGGACTATCCGATATCAAAGTCAATTGTTTGTACATGCGTTCAACAAAATTCCTTGAACATCTACCACGTGGCAAGCATAAGGTTTAGTGCTTTGGGAGATACGAGGTTGTATTACATAAAGTGCCTTCCCTAAGAAGTTGTGCTCTAGAAGTAGACATAAGAATTAAACATAAAGTTAAGGTAGCACACAGATGCTATGTGAGTAATATCAAACAGTTACAGTTAAAGAGGGATGAAAACATCGCTTCTGAGTGGGAAGAAGAAAGAGCACTGGGCAACAGCCTTCCTCTAAGCAGGGCCTGAGGCTGAGGAGGGTAGATTTCCACAGGTGGGCAGAGGAGAGGCTATGCTGGGCAGAGGGAAGAGAACACCAAAAGCACAAAAATGAGCCAGTGCGACATGGGCTGGGGCAGTGAGTCTTGGCTGGTAGACATGCAGTGGAGAAGACTATCAGGAAAGGAAAGAAGACTGCAGCTAAGTAGCTCTGCATTTTGAATTTGAGTTGCAGGGCCAGACTTTAATCCATCAGCAAAAGGCAGCCTCTTTAGAAAGATGGACAGGGCAGCAGTAGACAGGACCAGAGGAGAAGTAGTTGGAAAGTGCTGGGCTCTCCAGGTAGGACAGGGTGAGGATCAGGATGAGACCAGAACCTAGCAACTGAGTTTGAGAGAGAGGAAGGTACCCGTGGAGGCGGTCATGGGGCAAATCCTAGGGCCTGAACAGCAGCAACAAAAAATCATATCAAAAGGAGGCTTTCCTGGAATGAGGGAGGTAGGAGATGGGCAGGAGAAGGAGAGAGAGAGAGAGAGAGAGCAACTTTAGATCCAGTAAGTTTGATCACCGGCATAACATTAAAAGAAAGTGTCCTGCAACTGTACTGTGGGCCTGAGAGATGAGGGAAGGAGTTACCCATGGAGTAATACTCACCGCCATGGTATAGGAAGAGACAAAGAGATAATGGAAAGAGAAATGGTGGGCTAACGCTCAGGATTGGGACTGGGTGGAAGGAAGCAGAAGACTAAGGGACAGTGGTCAGCAGATAACCAGAACCCAAACTAGAAACAGGCTTCCTGACTCCCATGTGCCATGTCCTACATTCTTTCCCATGACCACAGCTTCTGCTCTGTGTAGTTCACTCTTTTCTCCTTTCTTCTTTCTCTTTCCCTTCCCCTCCCCACTGTCTCTCTCTCATTCAAACTGCCCTTTTCTTGGATCTTACTTTCCCGATATATGTTCAAAGAATGAAAGAGAATAAGCAGCAGAGATGATAGAATTAAATAAGTTAGAAATTAAAACATCAAGCAGAGAGAAGAATACTTATCAGCAATAACAACAAACCTTCATCATGATAATAGAGAGAAGGGGGGCAGATGGGATGAGGTGGGAAGACCGTCAAGAGATCCACAAAGAGCCCATCTTTCCAAGACCGTCATTATGACCAAAATACTAAGTACTGCCTTTGGATATTTAATATTCAAATGGTTTCTTTTGGAAAAAAATGATCAATAAGATGACGATTAATGTTTTCACCTTCTAAAAGGAATAGGATGAGGGGAAAAGAAAACATGTTTTAATCTACTTGGATATGAGTTTTTTTGTTTTTTATTTTTTTTAGATACGCGTGGCCCATCCAAAATCATCATTCAGCAGTTAGCTTTTCTAAATTCTATGGCAGTGAGCCATATGTTTCAGGAATATGTTTGTATTTAAGTAACTACTGTGTTTCAGATGGGCCAAAATTGTGAGATAATGAAGTGGTATCTTTAACGTGAATGTGTACACTTTCATGATATAAGGCCCCTTTGTATATTATCAATGCATACAGCAGATCTCACGGGACTCTAATCACGGAGGCAGTGAGATGAAGTGGAAAGAACACCGGGCTGGGAACCAGGAGACCATGCGTGGGCCTGGACCTGTTTGGCTACCCAGCTATGAGAACCTGCACAAGCTGATACCTCTTAACAGGCCTCAGCTTCCTCATCTAAAAGATGCACTTGAACGGGATGATCTCTAGGGTTCTTTCCCACTTTGATGGTCTAAGATTCCAATAAACACTTATCAGTTGAGTGTGAGTGGTTAAGAACTCCGCAAATGTCTGAACTACTACATTTTGAAGTATATATTTACCTTCCACTGAATGAATATATATATATATATATTCACATACACACACACAAAAAAATCCTGTTTTAGAGGATAGACTGAATTCTCTTTAGAAATGACTAGGCAAGTCCCAGATCACTGTCAATAGTCAAACTTTCCCAGGCATTTTTAACCATTCCAGGTGCTTGAGAAGAAATCGCTAGGCCACAGGTGCCAACCAGCATGGCAAACTGCATGACTCAGAGCCCCCAGCCCTCTCCCCAAAGCCCATTTGGATCTGATGAGAGGCTGAGGTTTCTCTGTCCTCTGCTCAGGGATGTTAAAATATAGGCTGAAAATTCTGCATACAAGACACAGATTCCTATTTCTCCCTGTTGACCCATGGGAGAGTGTAAAGCAGATCTTTGAGTTTTAAACAGTGATATTTTGGGGGCGGGGGGGGGTGGAAAGGAAGAGATACAGTTTAAAACTCATCCTCAAGAGGATCGGGGAGCACTGGATTAGTCATTTAGTGAAAACTTCATTAGGCAAGGGAGCCAAACCAAGGCTATGTGAGTTGTGAGAGACTGCGCTGGCCAGGCTCGCACAAGCAAAGCCACAGCACCCACGTGTCTGCTTGCGGCACATAACGCAGGCAGGCTGTCCTGTCATTTGCTTTTTGAGGGAAATAAAGTTGTCGTGGTTACTTTGAAATTAGATTAAACTGTAACAACTAAATCTGAAAGAACATGTTTGCTCACTGAACTTCTCATTTAACCCTGTTACGTATAACAGACCCAGTCATTTCCAAGGTATTTCTATTTTTCTCAATTGCTTCCAGACAGTTTTGTGGTTTTGACTTGTGCTGATCTTTTTCAATGAAAATAAATGAACCATCTGGAAAAATAAGTACACATAAAACATCACTTCCTACATTTTAAAATGTTAAATTTGGAAATCTTTTTTCTTCCAGAGAATTTTTGGTGCCAACAGGTTTAATAAAAATTCCCAAAGAACTTCTGGAGAGGGAAGAAGAAAGAGCACTGGGCAACAGCCTTCCTCTAAGCAGGGCCTGAGGCTGAGGAGGGTAGATTTCCACAGGTGGGCAGAGGAGAGGCTATGCTGGGCAGAGGGAAGAGAACACCAAAAGCACAGAAATGAGCCAGTGCGACATGGGCTGGGGCAGTGAGTCTTGGCTGGTAGACATGCAGTGGAGAAGACTATCAGGAAAGGAAAGAAGACTGCAGCTAAGTAGCTCTGCATTTTGAATTTGAGTTGCAGGGCCAGACTTTAATCCATCAGCAAAAGGCAGCCTCTTTAGAAAGATGGACAGGGCAGCAGTAGACAGGACCAGAGGAGAAGTAGTTGGAAAGTGCTGGGCTCTCCAGGTAGGACAGGGTGAGGATCAGGATGAGACTAGAACCTAGCAACTGAGTTTGAGAGAGAGGAAGGTACCCGTGGAGGCGGTCATGGGGCAAATCCTAGGGCCTGAACAACAACAACAAAAAATCATATCAAAAGGAGGCTTTCCTGGAATGAGGGAGGTAGGAGATGGGCAGGAGAAGGAGAGAGAGAGAGAGAGAGAGAGAGAGAGCAACTTTAGATCCAGTAAGTTTGATCACCGGCATAACATTAAAAGAAAGTGTCCTGCAACTGTACTGTGGGCCTGAGAGATAAGGGAAGGAGTTACCCATGGAGTAATACTCACCGTCATGGTATAGGAAGAGACAAAGAGATAATGGAAAGAGAAATGGTGGGCTAACGCTCAGGATTAGGACTGGGTGGAAGGAAGCAGAAGACTAAGGGACAGTGGTCAGCAGATAACCAGAACCCAAACTAGAAACAGGCTTCCTGACTCCCATGTGCCATGTCCTACATTCTTTCCCATGACCACAGCTTCTGCTCTGTGTAGTTCACTCTTTTCTCCTTTCTTCTTTCTCTTTCCCTTTCCCTCCCCACTGTCTCTCTCTCATTCAAACTGCCCTTTTCTTGGATCTTACTTTCCCAATATATGTTCAAAGAATGAAAGAGAATAAGCAGCAGAGATGCTAGAATTAAATAAGTTAGAAATTAAAACATCAAGCAGAGAGAAGAATACTTATCAGCAATAACAACAAACCTTCACCATGATAATAGAGAGAAGGGGGGCAGATGGGATGAGGTGGGAAGACCGTCAAGAGATCCACAAAGAGCCCATCTTTCCAAGACCGTCATTATGACCAAAATACTAAGTACTGCCTTTGGATATTTAATATTCAAATGGTTTCTTTTGGAAAAAAATGATCAATAAGATGACGATTAATGTTTTCACCTTCTAAAAGGAATAGGATGAGGGGAAAAGAAAACATGTTTTAATCTACTTGGATATGAGTTTTTTTGTTTTTTATTTTTTTTAGATACGCGTGGCCCATCCAAAATCATCATTCAGCAGTTAGCTTTTCTAAATTCTATGGCAGTGAGCCATATGTTTCAGGAATATGTTTGTATTTAAGTAACTACTGTGTTTCAGATGGGCCAAAATTGTGAGATAATGAAGTGGTATCTTTAACGTGAATGTGTACACTTTCATGATATAAGGCCCCTTTGTATATTATCAATGCATACAGCAGATCTCACGGGACTCTAATCACGGAGGCAGTGAGATGAAGTGGAAAGAACACCGGGCTGGGAACCAGGAGACCATGCGTGGGCCTGGACCTGTTTGGCTACCCAGCTATGAGAACCTGCACAAGCTGATACCTCTTAACAGGCCTCAGCTTCCTCATCTAAAAGATGCACTTGAACGGGATGATCTCTAGGGTTCTTTCCCACTTTGATGGTCTAAGATTCCAATAAACACTTATCAGTTGAGTGTGAGTGGTTAAGAACTCCGCAAATGTCTGAACTACTACATTTTGAAGTATATATTTACCTTCCACTGAATGAATATATATATATATATATTCACATACACACACACAAAAAAATCCTGTTTTAGAGGATAGACTGAATTCTCTTTAGAAATGACTAGGCAAGTCCCAGATCACTGTCAATAGTCAAACTTTCCCAGGCATTTTTAACCATTCCAGGTGCTTGAGAAGAAATCGCTAGGCCACAGGTGCCAACCAGCATGGCAAACTGCATGACTCAGAGCCCCCAGCCCTCTCCCCAAAGCCCATTTGGATCTGATGAGAGGCTCAGGTTTCTCTGTCCTCTGCTCAGGGATGTTAAAATATAGGCTGAAAATTCTGCATACAAGACACAGATTCCTATTTCTCCCTGTTGACCCATGGGAGAGTGTAAAGCAGATCTTTGAGTTTTAAACAGTGATATTTTGGGGGCGGGGGGGGGGTGGAAAGGAAGAGATACAGTTTAAAACTCATCCTCAAGAGGATCGGGGAGCACTGGATTAGTCATTTAGTGAAAACTTCATTAGGCAAGGGAGCCAAACCAAGGCTATGTGAGCTGTGAGAGACTGCGCTGGCCAGGCTCGCACAAGCAAAGCCACAGCACCCACGTGTCTGCTTGCGGCACATAACGCAGGCAGGCTGTCCTGCCATTTGCTTTTTGAGGGAAATAAAGTTGTCGTGGTTACTTTGAAATTAGATTAAGCTGTAACAACTAAATCTGAAAGAACATGTTTGCTCACTGAACTTCTCATTTAACCCTGTTACGTATAACAGACCCAGTCATTTCCAAGGTATTTCTATTTTTCTCAATTGCTTCCAGACAGTTTTGTGGTTTTGACTTGTGCTGATCTTTTTCAATGAAAATAAATGAACCATCTGGAAAAATAAGTACACATAAAACATCACTTCCTACATTTTAAAATGTTAAATTTGGAAATCTTTTTTCTTCCAGAGAATTTTTGGTGCCAACAGGTTTAATAAAAATTCCCAAAGAACTTCTGGAGAAGCAAAACCATGATCTGTGTTCTTCTGATGGCTTTCTGAATGGTGAAAAACAGACACACACTGCTGTCCCCAATTTTTCCCCTAGCTGAGAACAAGCAGCCACCTCATAACCACATTCCTTGGAAAGGTGCTAGGACTTCTACCCTCCTAAATCCCCAACAGGAGTGTCCTATCAGGGGCAGAGTGCAGTGAAGCACACCTCACACGCCTTATGGAAGAGAAAGCAACCTGCAGCTCCTGGCCAGGGCAGAGACAGGGCATTTCTTCCCACTCAGGTGGCACTCAACCTGGCCTGCAGGAAGAAGCACACTATGGCATGGACAGGTATCGTCACCGAGTGGATAACAGCATCTCTCCTCCCTGTGCTCCAGACCTTGTGCTGGAGTTAGCCCCGCACTCTCACTTGGTACTCGCAACGACCTTCAAGCAGGTACTATTACGCCCTACGTATGAGGCAGGACACGGAAGCATTCACCTCTTCCCCCAGCGTGGGACAGGCATGGCTCCTAATAGTGGAGAGCTGAGCAAAGGTTTCAGGAGTCCAGTCTACAGTTGCTCCTCACTTTGAAAAAAGGCTGCGAGCTGAGCCCTCCGATACCCTCATCTAGATAACCCACCACCTTCACAGGGACAGGCCTGGGAGTAGGAAGAAGTGTTGGCCAGCATGGTGTCACAGCAGGAAAAACAGACGTAAATCAGGAGGCCTGCATGCAAGGTCTCATGCCACCACTTACTTTGTTTATCTACAAGAGAAGATTCTCTCTTCTTCCAAATCAGAAAGCCACATCACTACCCGCCCCTCTCAGGGATCCAAAATCACAACCCAAGGCAAAGTCTATAGCGAACCACAAAGGCCTCCATGGCCATCTGCAGAACCCTCAGCTGGTACACAGCAACTCACCTCACAGCATTTCGGTCCATAATCCTAAGACCCACCCGGAAGAAAAAAATCAACAAAATCCTAGCTTTAGGAAACAAAACGTGCTTACTGGGCACTCCTGATACTAGTCGAAGTGGTCGTAACACTCGAAAGGCACGGAGGGCTTTGACATCAAAGCCTCCCGATTTGCCACTAGAGTGGTTACCGCCTTCTGTTTCTTTGGTTAATTGTTCCAAAATTACACTAAACAATCTGAAAGAAGAAGAGAGAGAGAGAAATGTTAGAGGCTGTCACCTAGGGAAGCAAAACAGGATGATAATAGTAGTTATTTTTAAACAAGGGCTAATTTTGTATGGCTGCTGCTTAAACAAAGGGAAAGCAAGGTCAAGGCAAGAACCGGGCTGTGAATCCTGAAAGTGACCCCTACATCTAACATGACTGGGGACAGGAATTGATCTCTGTATCCCTGCCAATGGGGCGTCCTCAAGCACACTGGCCCCCACGGAAGAGGGGGCTCACTGGGGCTCCAATGACGACAGGTGGAATTGCACCAACAGAAATAACAACAACACTCATAACAATTACCATTTATGAGTACTCGCTATGAGCTAAGCACTTTACATAATCTCATTAATCCTCACAAAATGTTACATAGTCGGAATTATTATCAGCGCCATTTTACATGAGGAAACAAACATGAGAACAAGTAACTTGCCCAAGTTCATACAACTAATGGCAGAACTAACATGCGAATCTGGGTACAGTGCCCCATTAGGATGTAGGTTCCATAAGGGCAGGGAATTTTTGTCTGTTTTGTTCATTCAGTCACTTCTAGCCTAGTGCCTAAAAAAGGTCCTGATGTTTAAGAGGCACTCAAAAAATATTTGCTGAATAAACCAATGACTAAATATTGATTTCAAAGCCCCGTATCTTAATTATGTTAGACACCACCTCCGCCCTCGTGGGTATATTTGGGGAATGATGTAAATCACAGATGCTAAGGAGCTGTGCGAAGGCCAAAAGAGTAACCTCAGGTATTAATATCGTCGTTTTCTCTTTTGAAATGTGAATAACATTGTATCTGGCAGCCACGACAAGTTTTTTCCTACTCTCAGAAGGTTTTTTGGATAAAGTTATTTTCAGGCAATCTGCTCATTTGATAGTTACTTTTGCTCTTTCAAATAAACATTTATTCTTTGGAATTGTTGCTTGTTTTTCAAGATAAATATAAATTTGCCCATTTCAAATAGAATCAACTCTGGCCAATCAGATTGTGGACATGATTGGCCCAGAAACAAAGAGAAGGTTTCTAAAGTTTAATTAGCAGCCAAAGCAGAAACTCTGCCCCCACTGGCATGTCTCCGGATTGCCAAGTCCATAAAATACAGGGTGGTCTGATTTGCAGTCCTGAAGTCAGGTCATTTGGGGGCTTTAAAGACCAGTCATCTGCTTTAATAACAGTACAGCAATTAGCAGTGAACCCAGTTTGGGGGTGGGGGTGAGGAGGGAATAAGTCAGGTCTCTATATCTTTTCAAAGTTTCAGATGACAGGTTTCTCTCATTATCATAGTTTTTTTAATTCCTGTAACCTCCTGCAGCAAGGCTAAAGTTAAAAGTCTTCCTCCAAAACAAGTTCATAGCTTTACAAAAACAAAGAAAAAGGAAGAAAGAAAACCTCAAACTTTCCTGAAATGTAGCAGCCACAGGAATTTTCACCCCAAAGGCTTAGGAAAGTAATTTATGCAGGTGGTGACTTAAGATTGCTTTCAAGTATCAGTGTTTTGCAATGTACATTTATGGTTCTTTATCCCATTCTTCAGCAATGTCCTTGAAAACAGGTGAATAATGTCTCTCTCTCAATGCAGAGGAGCCTGAATCAGAGAGAGAAGGTGGCTGCCATTCCAGAAAGCCAGGAGTGAAAGAGGTCAGGGCTGGCTTCCACTCCTAAGAGTTAGGAGCCATTAGGAAAAGTCCCTCTTTTTCTCTGGGCCTTAGTTTCCCCTTCTGAAAATGAAAAAACTGGATTAAATGATCCAGAGACCCACCCCGTTTCCCATTCTAATATTGTGATTCTATTCCCTTCACCATCGGCCCCCACCCAAAAAGTACCATGTGCCATTTGATCCTAGATCGTTATTAAAAGTTTACCTCAAGACAGAAGAAAAGAGGCAAGGACTACTTAACCTAACACAAGTTAGAAGCACCCCATGAATGAGCACCCCATGTTCTTCTTCACAAAGCCTAACTGATAAGTCGAATGCCCGAAATATATGTTTATTGAAAAATTAGAAGTGTGGGATAAAAGTTGGCTCAGATCAATCTTTTCTAAACAGGGAATATCAGCTCTGTTAGACACATTGAGTCCTCCTGTGGGCACAGTATTAACAGCTAACATTTTAGAAATATCAATTACTTTCTTGATGTCTGTTATTAGGAGTCTTGACAAAAGCAAGAGGTCATAGTTGACTTGGAACGGAAAATCTATTGGATTGAGATACAGTCCACTCTGACTTTAATTTAGTGCATATTTTAGATTAATAACCTGATGTTCTAAAGTTTTTCATATTTAATGAGAAAAAAAGACTATGAGTCCAGTTCTACTTTAATTTCCTTGATGATTTTCTTTTACTTTTTAAATCACTATTGCTGCCAATTTACATATAATAAAATATACCCATTTAAAGCATATAATAAGATGAGTTTTAACAAAAGTGTGTAAGTCCAAGTAACAAACACCACGATCAAGATATAGAACATCTCCAGTATCTCCAACAGTTCCCTCATGCCCCTTTGCACTCATCCTGCCTCCAAGTACAGCCTTAGGTATCCACTGATTGATTGGCTGATTATCACTTAGGTTGTTTTTTTCCCTTTTCTTGAATCTTGCATAAACGAAATCATAAAGCATGTTTTCCTTTTTGTTTATCATCTTTTGCTCACCATGTTCCTGAGTCATCCAAGTTGTTATATTTATCAGCAGTTCATTTCTTTTTAGTGTTGAGTGATATTCCATTCTATGAATAAACCACAGTGAGTTTATCTGTTCACTTGTTGATATTTGGGTTGTTTCCAGTTTTTCTCAATTATGAAATAAAGTCTCTTTGTGAACATGTATTTCCCCTTGTCTTGGATAAGTACCTAATAGTAGTACTGGTAATATGGTCATATGATTAGTGTATGATTCAATGATTCATACTGTAAGAAACTGGCAAACTTTTCCAAAATGATTGTACCATTTTCCATTTCTACGAGCAGTGTACAAGAGTTCCAGTTGTTCTACATTGTGGTTAACATTTGGTATCGTCAGTCTTACACTGAGTAATGCTAATAGCTATATAACTGCTGTTGTTGTGGCTTTAATTTCCATTTTTCTAATTTCTAATGATGAACATCTTCTCAGGTGCTTGTTGACCATTTACATATCTTCTTTTGTGAAGATCTGTTCAAAACTTTTGCCCATTTACATACTAGGTTGTCTTCCTACCACTAAGTTGTAAGAATTCTCTATATATTCTGAATACAAATCTTTTATATGTATTGTGAATATTTTTTCCCAATCTGTGCATTATTTTTCATTTTCTTTAAACTGACTTTTGAAGAAAAGTTTTAAATCTTGGTAAGGTCCAAAATTTCAGTTATTTCTTTTATGGCTAGTACTTTACGTGTCCTAAGAAATCTCTGCCTACCCCAATGTCATAAAGTTTTCTCCTAAAAATTGTATAGTTTGAGCTTTCACATATAGGTCTAGGATCCACTACAGTAATATTTGTATATAGCATGAGGAAAGAATCAAGCCTTTTATTTTTTTTTTATGGGTAAACAGTTGTTCTAGCACCATTTACTAAAAACAGTTTCCTTGACCTATTGAACTATTGTCTAAAATCAATTTTATGGGTCTATTTCTAGTCTCTCTATTGTTTCATTGATTTTTATGTCTACTCCTTATGCCAAAATCACACTGTCCTGACGACTGTGCTTTATGGTAAGCCTTGAAACCAGATTTTAGCTTTGTTTTTAAAGATTTCTTTGGCTAGTCTAGAGTCTCTCTAATTTCTATATAAATTTTCAAATAAATTTGT
>NW_011889118.1:1110725-1113091 GCF_000151845.1 Pteropus vampyrus
GAGCTGAGCCCTCCGATACCCTCATCTAGATAACCCACCACCTTCACAGGGACAGGCCTGGGAGTAGGAAGAAGTGTTGGCCAGCATGGTGTCACAGCAGGAAAAACAGACGTAAATCAGGAGGCCTGCATGCAAGGTCTCATGCCACCACTTACTTTGTTTATCTACAAGAGAAGATTCTCTCTTCTTCCAAATCAGAAAGCCACATCACTACCCGCCCCTCTCAGGGATCCAAAATCACAACCCAAGGCAAAGTCTATAGCGAACCACAAAGGCCTCCATGGCCATCTGCAGAACCCTCAGCTGGTACACAGCAACTCACCTCGCAGCATTTCGGTCCATAATCCTAAGACCCACCCGGAAGAAAAAAATCAACAAAATCCTAGCTTTAGGAAACAAAACGTGCTTACTGGGCACTCCTGATACTAGTCGAAGTGGTCGTAACACTCGAAAGGCACGGAGGGCTTTGACATCAAAGCCTCCCGATTTGCCACTAGAGTGGTTACCGCCTTCTGTTTCTTTGGTTAATTGTTCCAAAATTACACTAAACAATCTGAAAGAAGAAGAGAGAGAGAAATGTTAGAGGCTGTCACCTAGGGAAGCAAAACAGGATGATAATAGTAGTTATTTTTAAACAAGGGCTAATTTTGTATGGCTGCTGCTTAAACAAAGGGAAAGCAAGGTCAAGGCAAGAACCGGGCTGTGAATCCTGAAAGTGACCCCTACGTCTAACATGACTGGGGACAGGAATTGATCTCTGTATCCCTGTATCCCAATGGGGCGTCCTCAAGCACACTGGCCCCCACGGAAGAGGGGGCTCACTGGGGCTCCAATGACGACAGGTGGAATTGCACCAACAGAAATAACAACAACACTCATAACAATTACCATTTATGAGTACTCGCTATGAGCTAAGCACTTTACATAATCTCATTAATCCTCACAAAATGTTACATAGTCGGAATTATTATCAGCGCCATTTTACATGAGGAAACAAACATGAGAACAAGTAACTTGCCCAAGTTCATACAACTAATGGCAGAACTAACATGTGAATCTGGGTACAGTGCCCCATTAGGATGTAGGTTCCATAAGGGCAGGGAATTTTTGTCTGTTTTGTTCATTCAGTCACTTCTAGCCTAGTGCCTAAAAAAGGTCCTGATGTTTAAGAGGCACTCAAAAAATATTTGCTGAATAAACCAATGACTAAATATTGATTTCAAAGCCCCGTATCTTAATTATGTTAGACACCACCTCCGCCCTCGTGGGTATATTTGGGGAATGATGTAAATCACAGATGCTAAGGAGCTGTGCGAAGGCCAAAAGAGTAACCTCAGGTATTAATATCGTCGTTTTCTCTTTTGAAATGTGAATAACATTGTATCTG
Organism: Pteropus vampyrus; assembly: GCF_000151845.1. NCBI lineage: Eukaryota > Metazoa > Chordata > Mammalia > Chiroptera > Pteropodidae > Pteropus > Pteropus vampyrus. Next base: position 1,112,113 of record NW_011889118.1, read on the forward strand.
GCAGCCACGACAAGTTTTTTCCTACTCTCAGAAGGTTTTTTGGATAAAGTTATTTTCAGGCAATCTGCTCATTTGATAGTTACTTTTGCTCTTTCAAATAAACATTTATTCTTTGGAATTGTTGCTTGTTTTTCAAGATAAATATAAATTTGCCCATTTCAAATAGAATCAACTCTGGCCAATCAGATTGTGGACATGATTGGCCCAGAAACAAAGAGAAGGTTTCTAAAGTTTAATTAGCAGCCAAAGCAGAAACTCTGCCCCCACTGGCATGTCTCCGGATTGCCAAGTCCATAAAATACAGGGTGGTCTGATTTGCAGTCCTGAAGTCAGGTCATTTGGGGGCTTTAAAGACCAGTCATCTGCTTTAATAACAGTACAGCAATTAGCAGTGAACCCAGTTTGGGGGTGGGGGTGAGGAGGGAATAAGTCAGGTCTCTATATCTTTTCAAAGTTTCAGATGACAGGTTTCTCTCATTATCATAGTTTTTTTAATTCCTGTAACCTCCTGCAGCAAGGCTAAAGTTAAAAGTCTTCCTCCAAAACAAGTTCATAGCTTTACAAAAACAAAGAAAAAGGAAGAAAGAAAACCTCAAACTTTCCTGAAATGTAGCAGCCACAGGAATTTTCACCCCAAAGGCTTAGGAAAGTAATTTATGCAGGTGGTGACTTAAGATTGCTTTCAAGTATCAGTGTTTTGCAATGTACATTTATGGTTCTTTATCCCATTCTTCAGCAATGTCCTTGAAAACAGGTGAATAATGTCTCTCTCTCAATGCAGAGGAGCCTGAATCAGAGAGAGAAGGTGGCTGCCATTCCAGAAAGCCAGGAGTGAAAGAGGTCAGGGCTGGCTTCCACTCCTAAGAGTTAGGAGCCATTAGGAAAAGTCCCTCTTTTTCTCTGGGCCTTAGTTTCCCCTTCTGAAAATGAAAAAACTGGATTAAATGATCCAGAGACCCACCCCGTTTCCCATTCTAAT
>NW_011889118.1:1114581-1125524 GCF_000151845.1 Pteropus vampyrus
ATTATGAAATAAAGTCTCTTTGTGAACATGTATTTCCCCTTGTCTTGGATAAGTACCTAATAGTAGTACTGGTAATATGGTCATATGATTAGTGTATGATTCAATGATTCATACTGTAAGAAACTGGCAAACTTTTCCAAAATGATTGTACCATTTTCCATTTCTACGAGCAGTGTACAAGAGTTCCAGTTGTTCTACATTGTGGTTAACATTTGGTATCGTCAGTCTTACACTGAGTAATGCTAATAGCTATATAACTGCTGTTGTTGTGGCTTTAATTTCCATTTTTCTAATTTCTAATGATGAACATCTTCTCAGGTGCTTGTTGACCATTTACATATCTTCTTTTGTGAAGATCTGTTCAAAACTTTTGCCCATTTACATACTAGGTTGTCTTCCTACCACTAAGTTGTAAGAATTCTCTATATATTCTGAATACAAATCTTTTATATGTATTGTGAATATTTTTTCCCAATCTGTGCATTATTTTTCATTTTCTTTAAACTGACTTTTGAAGAAAAGTTTTAAATCTTGGTAAGGTCCAAAATTTCAGTTATTTCTTTTATGGCTAGTACTTTACGTGTCCTAAGAAATCTCTGCCTACCCCAATGTCATAAAGTTTTCTCCTAAAAATTGTATAGTTTGAGCTTTCACATATAGGTCTAGGATCCACTAAAGTAATATTTGTATATAGCATGAGGAAAGAATCAAGCCTTTTATTTTTTTTTTATGGGTAAACAGTTGTTCTAGCACCATTTACTAAAAACAGTTTCCTTGACCTATTGAACTATTGTCTAAAATCAATTTTATGGGTCTATTTCTAGTCTCTCTATTGTTTCATTGATTTTTATGTCTACTCCTTATGCCAAAATCACACTGTCCTGACGACTGTGCTTTATGGTAAGCCTTGAAACCAGATTTTAGCTTTGTTTTTAAAGATTTCTTTGGCTAGTCTAGAGTCTCTCTAATTTCTATATAAATTTTCAAATAAATTTGTAAATTTCTATGACAATCTTGCTGGGATTTAGATTAGGATTTGATCTATAGATTAATTTAGGAAGAACTGCTATCTTAACAATAATGAGTCTTCTAATCCAAAAACATTGTCCATCATTCCATTTATTTAGGCCTTCTTTACTTTTTCTCGGCAAGGTTTAGTCATTTTCAGGGCACTACTCCTAAATACTTCAAGGTTTTTGGTGTAAATAGTAGTCTTTAAGTGTTCATATTCCAGTTGTTCATGACTAATACAGAGAAATTCACAGGCTTTTTCATACTGATCTTTTACCCAGAAACCTTGGTAAATTCATTCGGAAAACATAACTTTGATTTTAATCTTTTTAAATTCACTGAGACCTGCTTTATGGCCCAGAACTAGTCTCGCTTGGTGAATGTTCCATATGCACATGAAAAGAATGTGTATTCTGCTCTTGTTGGTGGAATGTTCTAAAAATGTCAAGTAAGTTGATGATGGACTGTTCAAATCCCTGTATTGTGAGTGATTTTCTGCCTATGTATTCTATCAACACTCCAAGAATATTAAAATATATAACTATAATTACAGATTTGTCAATTCCTTCTTTCAGTTCTAGAAGTTTTGGCTTTGTGTATTTGAAGCTTTGTTATTAGGCATATGTATTTAGAATCATTACATCTTCTTGATAAAATGATTCCTTTATCATTATGAAATGTTTCTCTTTATCCCTGATAATACTCCTTGTTCCGAATCTATTTTGTTGGATATTAGCATAGCCACTCTAGCTTCTTTTGATTAGTTTTTGCATGCTATGTATTTTTCTGTCTTTTTACTTAAAGTTTGTTTCTTATAAACACTATAGACTAGGAACTTGTTTTTTACATATAAAATCTGATGAACCCTGGATTTTAATAAGGATTTAGCTGGGTTTAAATCTGCCATCATGCTATTTCTTTTCTATTTGCTCTGTCCGTTGTTCTTTTTTTCTTCTTCCTTGACTTTTTTGGATTGAGCTTTTTAAAAAAATTCCATTTTATCTCCAATACAGGCTTGTTGGCTATATCTCTTTATTTTTCTAGTGGCTCTTCTAGAGAAAATGTCAGCAAAAATTTTCTGTGAAGTGCCAGATAGTCCCTATTTTAGAATTTGCGGCCATAGAGTCCGTCACAACTACTCAACTTTGGCATCCTAACACCAAATAACCATGACATAAGTGAGTGTGACTGTCTCCCAATAAAATTTTATCTACCAAAACAGACAGCAAAATACTCTGTCAATGTGAAGCAGAGGGTGAGGGGAGGGAAGGGCAGTAAACCAGATTTGGTCTATGGGCTGAAGTTTGCCAGCCTGTGCTCGGGAGTTTACAATATGCATCTTTAACTTATCACAGTCTACCTTCAAATAATATTTTACTACTCCCCCTACTGTACAAGCACTTTGTAATAGTATACACCTCTTTTCCCTTGTTCCTGTGCTTTGGCTATTGTCATATATTTTACTTTTATAGAAGTTACAAACCCCCAAAACATTGTTATTGGTTTTGTTTTAAATAATTTTTAAAAGATTTTAAAATGAGAAAAAAAATTTTAATATTTACCCATGCATTTACTCTTTCTGGCATTCATCATTCCTTGTGTATAGATCCACATTTCTATCTGGTATCACTTTCCTTCAGTGTGAAGAAATTTCTTTAACATTTGTTGAGGTGCAGGTCTACTAGTGATGAATTCTCAGCTTTGGTTTGTCTGAAGTGTTTTTTTTTTTTACTTCGATTTTTAAAGATATCTTCACTGAATAAGAATTCTAGCTTCCCTAGCACCCTAAAGACATCTCTCTAGTGTTTTCTGACTTGCACAGTTGCTCATGAGAAGTCTGTAATGTCTTTTTTCTCTGCTTTCAAGATTTCCTCTTTGTTTTTGAGCAATTTGATCATTATAATGTGCTTCGATGTAGCTTTCTTCATGTTTATTTTGCTTGGGCTTTGTTAAGCTTCCTGGCTTTATGAGCTCATATTTTCATCATATTTAGAAAATTTGGAGTCATTTCTTCAAATATTTTTTTCTGTCTTCCCTTTATATCCTCTCTTCTGGGACCTCAAATATATATAAACATATATATGCATATACATACATACATACACATACATACACACATACATACACATACATATATATATACATACATACACATTAGACCACTTGATTGCCCTAGAGGTCACCAAGGCAGTGTTCATTTTTCTTCTCCATCATTACTCTTTATGTTATTACTATGTCTTCAAGTTCCTTGATTTCTTTTCTTCTATTGTGTCAAATCTGTGGTTAAGTCAATCCAGAAAAAAATTTTTTTCATTTCAGATATATTTTTCAGCTCTCGAAGTCCTATTTGATTTTTCATGTTGTCCCATTGTAGTCATGCATTCCTTTAGTCCATAAACATATTTATAATAGCTGTTTTTAAAGTTCTGTAAGGTAGCTCTCTACTAATTCCATCACCTCTCGTCATTCCTATGTCTGTTTCTATTGATGGAATTTCTTCCTGGTTGTGGGTCACATTTCTTCATATGTCTAGAGATATTTGAATGGATGCTGGACACATTGATAAGTGTCTGGATTTTGTTGTCTTCCTTTAAAAAGTGTGGAATTACGTTTTGTCAGGCAATTAAGCTACTTGCATATCAGTTTCAGGCAGTCCTTATTCTAGAGCAGAGGTTAGCAAAACTTTTTTTTGTAAAGGGCCAGATATTTTAGCAAACATTTTAGGCTTTGTGGACCTACACTACTCAACTCGACTCCGCAAATAAATATGTGACTTTGTTACAACAAATTTTATTTACAAAATTTGGTGGCAGGCTGGATTTGGCCCGTTGGCCATAGTTTGCCAACCCCTGCACTAGAGCTAGTTTATCCCTACTACTAATGGCCCTTCTGGGGTCTCTGACAGTCCAGGGTGTTCAATGACAACTTTATATTCTGGTTGGTCTTCCCTAATAGTGTTCTTTTCCTGGCCTCATGGAATCTCACCCCATGTAATCAGAGCTTAGTCTGCAGCCAAACTCAAGAGGACCCCAAGGCATATACATAGAGCTCTTTCTCTCAAAGCTCCGTCACTTCTCACACTATGCCTCTCAAATTTCAGTCATCTCAGCCTCCCGGAACTCTTGTTTCTGTCTCAATTTAATGAGACCACCACACTCTGCTTGGTTCCCTGTCTCTGTGACATACTATAGTCTGAAAAATGTCTCCAGGCAGAAAGCCAAGGTGATTGCAGGGTAGGGGCGAAAGAAATTGAGCTAAGCATCTCCGTCCTCTAGCTGAACAGAAAGCCCAGGGTCAGGAGAAGCACAACAAGTTTATTCAAGAACCAAGAGATCTGAAAGGCTCCTGCTAGCCATTCCTTATTAGAATTCACCAAATACAGGAAGGTATGGTATATATCTACCACCTGTTCATTTTAGATGCACTATTTTTCAGTAATTCCTTAGATGCCAATGTGCTATGGTGGTTTTTGCAAAAGCTAAGTTTTTCCCCATAAGTCTAATTATCTCACTGGACCACTGTTTTGGATCATTTTTAACTTCCTAGGTTTGAAATGAAATTACAAGCTCAAAATTTATCCCACTCTCCCAATATCCAGCTGTATTAGTCTCCCATGAAAAGCCAAAGGATTCATGATAAAAGAATAATCCAAAAGAAAAGTCACCTTACTGAACTGTAAAAGGTAAGTGAACAAAGTCACAGAGATGGAAACAGAGGCCATTTAACAATCTCTCTCTATACTACCAAATATAATTTTAGGAGCAACCCATTTTATAGCTAGGTAACTAAGATTCTACAATGGAATATATCTCATTTTCCTGTGTGGGTATCTGGTCTAAAGACCTAGCATTCCTCTGACATTGATTCATTTTTCTCTTGCTGGCAACATTTCTAGGTGTGGAAGGACCAGAATAACTCAGGCCACTGTTTTGTATAACATTCTCCTTTAAATGAAACTGTTGGTGTCTTCTTCCTGTGACAAGATTTCAGGAGAATGCCTGCTTCTCTGCATTGTCTGGCTTATTTCATTTCAAGCCAGATATCTGACATTATTCAGACACTTGTTTTGTTATTTAAAATGGGATAGGAGCATGCCAAAGTTTTTTTCCCACAAGTCAGCAGAAAGAATTAATAGCTTTGCTTAAGGATGTTAAAGAACAGAGTACCTCACTGCTATAAGAATTTATTGCTTTTTTACTGTTTTGTTTTGTTTTGTTTTTTAACTTAACAAGGTGCTAAATATAAGAGCTCTACATATTTGACTCAAATCACCAGCAGGGCTGGCCTATTTGTGGAAACCAGAGGCCTTGTAAGATGAGCCCTCTCACACTAGGAGCTTAGACTTCCTCCTGTAACGGCCTTGCTGAAAAGGGGAGTGAAAACTATGAGGGAATTTCAAATCAGTTTTGCCCAGGCATTGACAGCAGCATCACCAGTCTTCAAAAAACTCCTGACAGGTTCTGACTGCAATCGCTGACCTAAAGGGGTAACCATAATCCCTCAAAAAACACTGTTTTCTGTTACCACCTCCAATTTTCCAAACATTTCCCCAAAATAAAAGAGACTTACCCTACTATTACTATAACAAAATCCAGTAAATTCCATCCATTCCTAACATAAGCATTAGGATGTAGCAATAATCCATATGCTATAATCTTCAAAAATGTCTCGACTGTAAAAATAATCAGGAAGGCATATTCTACTTTTTCCTGTGAAGAGAAACAAAGAAACAAAATGGGGTAGAGAAGAAGAAGAAGATAAAAAAAAATAGGGATTAGAATCAGTATCTCATATCCAAGCATTTTTCTCCAAGCAAAGTTTTATTATGAGAAATGGAACAATTAACACTGCACCTAGGCCAGGAAGGCATTTTAATTCTAACTGAATTTCTCATAAGCAACTAAGTGTAAAGCACTTTTCATTCTGGACTGCATGATTGCATTTTGCCACCTGTCCTGATGCATGTGCAATGAGTCTGCCTAGGACATAACAGGCATGTTTGTTATTTGCACACATTTGCAAAACGCAGCATGTTTTCCTCCTGAGATTGCCAAATCAGGCCCAGAAAAGCACGAGGGTACAACAAAGCTTCTAACAGAGGCTTTGAACAGAACGTCCTCTGGAAGAAAGGAAGACGTGTCCACTCTTGGGTTTACGTGTGACCTCTAAGTCAGGGTCAGCTTTATCACTGAGCAGCAAGGTGACCTTGGCAAGCCCCTCCTCCCCTCTGGATCTAAGTTTCCTCATCCACAGAGTCAAGGAGTTGAATTCAGGATGGCACACCCATTACCTGCTTATTGGCACGCCACTTCTCCAGGATGGCACTGCTGAGCCGTCACCACGCATGTTCCCAGAAGCCTGGGCTCAGCCTCCACACCTTTTTTCCTACCAGCCCCAGCAATCACTTCCATCTAATTGCTACAGACCTCCGAGACACTGTCCTGAGGCTAGATGGCTCTTAGAACCTCTCCGGTTCCAACTCATGCAATCCCACGAGTATAGAAAACACATCCATCAGCAGGTCTAAAAATTTTGACTCTTTTCTACTTTATAGTTTTTCTTGATACAGCTTCAGTTTTAATAGAAATATGTAGCAACTGGGATGTGTATGATTAATTTCACAAGAGGCATTCCCTGGCAGGAAGCTACTAAAATAATAACTAAATGAAAAATCATCAGTAATTAAACTTTTTCACATGGGCCATAAAGTCCTCTACTAATATTAATTCTACTCTGTGGGACCTGAGGAGAGTTACCAATATTAGGAAAATGGAAGTCATGGAATTCACTTATTAAGATGCCTAGTGTAAAAAGTCAAATAAATTTGGCCCAGGAAACAATGAGCACCTCTTCTGCCTGACAGGCCTCATATGAGGAGCCAGAATTAGAAAAATGTCTCCATTACGGTCCCTATCCTCAAAAGGTTTAGACTGGTAGGGAAGCGTGCAAATTTCTAACATGCACACAGAGAAGTCCCAAAAGAGGTAAGTGACAAAGAGCAAGCCTGCATCTTTCGCCCTCTGATAAGGCATAAAGGTCAGTCTACTTCTCCCCTGCAAGGATTTTGCTTTGCTATATGTGACTGCTATTTTGCCTAAGCCACCCTGGGCTCAAGCCATCTGCCTCCAGAGTACTGCCCCTCTGCTGCTGGCCAGCTCTAGTCCCCAGCTGAACTTCCGCATGTCTTGCCACTGCATCCTTCCTATTTACTACCAGAGAAACCATCCTCATTCTCAATTCCCCACTGGTCATGCCGGAAAGCCAGGTCATCAATGTCAGGGACCATCCTTCCCTGGTCCCTGACATTCCTAACCTGGTCCCTGACATGCCTAACCTGCCCTCCAGAGTGCCCATTGATCCTCGGCACACCATCATAGCAGGCTAATAAATTGTTTTGTGGTATGAGTTAGCCAGAGTCAGTGTGTTTTCAATTTTAAAAGCCTAGCTCGATATGCACCCCTATGTTCACTGCAGCACTATTTACAATAGCCAATATATAGAAACAATCTAAGTATCCATCAATAGATGAATGAATAAATAAGATATGGTACATATATACAATGGAATATTACTCAGCAATAAAAAAGAATGAAATCTTGCGATTTGCAACAACAGACATGGACATAGAGGATATTATGCTGACTGAAATAAATTAAAGAGAGACAAATACCATATGATATAATTTATATGTGGAATCTAAAAAAACTAAAAAGAATAAACAAAACAAAAACAGACTCATAGAAAGAGAACAAACTGGTGGTTGCCACAGGGGAGGGTGGTAGGGCACTAGGTGGAATAAGAGATACAGAATTCCAGTTATAAAATAAATAAGCCAGGGGGATGCAGTGTACAGCACAAGGAATATAGTCAATAATATCGTAATAACTTTCCATGGTGACAGATGGTTACTAAACTTATCAAGATAATCACATCCTAAGGTATATAAATGTGAAATCATTATGTTGCATACCTGAAACTAATATAATATTGTATTCCAATTATATTTTTATTTTTTAAAAAAATTTAAGCCTAGCTCCTCCTCAAGCTCCATATCCATGTCTCCTCCAGAGCTTCCAGGTCCTCTCCTGGAGCTGGCTCACCCCATGCATCCTACCCCTTCTGCCAGGCTGCAAAGACATTCCTTAACCAGACCCTCACCCCGACTCCCCTACCTGCCCCACCTCCAACATACAGCCAAGCACTCCAGGCTGGGGTGAGAAGGCTTGTAAAATGCAGCCAGAGCAGCAGCGTGCATGATCCCTTCCTGCCACACACAGACCTCCAACAAACCCATTTACTCTCCATATTCCTTCAATCTCACAAACAAGGGCTCCTCTTCCTGTTCACTGACATATCCTTGAGTGGGGTGCTGCCACGAGGTACACTCACACCACTGTGTATGATCTGAGGAAAAGGTTCGACATTGCTACTGGGTAGGGAGGAGAGAGAGAGGAGGGCTTCCAAGAGGCAGTGACTTTAACTTTGAGAGCTAAAAGGAAGAGCAATTCTGTTGCTTTAAGCAGAAGCAAAAATCCCTGAAAACACCAATCAACTGTACTGCATTGAAATTAGACTCTGACCACCAAATGTAGATCAACGATATGTTTTCGAGACTTAGAGTTCTAAGGGAACAAGTTAGCTGAAAACAGCATGCTGTTTTTACAATTCTGCTTCTCTTTTTATCCTTTCCGCTTTATTTACTAGGCCAGATAGGAAAAAAAAAAGTCTTTTGCTGACACCAATATTCATAGCAGTTACATCTCTACATCAATACAGCGCTATACTTTTGGGGAGAAAAACAAGGCAAGGAACAGAGAGTACACCTACCAAACGCAGCTTGTTTTTCCTCTTTGGCTTTTATTTATAAACAATTTTGCCACAATAATACAAGGGCCATTAGTCTAACTGAATTGTTTAGGGTTCTTTTATCCCCTTCTCTTGTCCTCCTCTCTCTCCTTTTTAAAGAACTTGGTTTCTCTTTCGAAAATCCTCAGTGCATCACTTGATGGAATTGATTATAAGAAATACAACCTTGCTTTAATGGGATTCTTTATTACAGAGGTGCTACCATAATTGCCAACTAAGAACAATCACCGCCTGGAGAGCATGACAGATCAGTTTGCCTAGAAGCCAATGTCCTTCTGGTCCCCAATCCTACTATTAAAAAGGAGTCCTATAAAACAAATACGCCTCCACATTAAGCAAATGTAGTGTAAAAAAAAAAAAAATCCTGCAAAACAACCATTGGAAGGGGAGCTAATTATTTACTTCACAAAAGACTTGCTCATTTGAGAAAATAATGTTGAGTTAGTAATTTGAAAAAGGAAGCCACCAAGAAAGTCAGGTTACCGACTGGATGAGGTGGGAATGGGGACCCACCTAAAGGAGCCTGTGAGATGTCGCACAGAGAAGATATGGAGTCTGTGGCCAGGATAGAGAGCATGGAGGAAGAAACAGTAGCAAGGATGAAGGAAAGGGATGGCTGAAAAGAGGCAAGCGAGAACCATCCAGAACTGGACATGAAATGAAGTGTCCCCTGGGCAGAGGCTGTACCTTAAAGCTCTATACCAGGCTAAACAAAAAGAGTAAATGATTCCTCCACCCTCAGTCCCTGCATTTGCCAGGCAGAGTCACGTGCCTGCAGCACCCACTCAGCCACCAGCAGGGATTCCTCTCACTGACGGGGGATCCCTGGGTGGGCAGCGCTAGTCAAACACCTTTTTAAGAAACAACCAGTTATATGGATGAATGTCCCGCCATGATACCTCAAGCCACAAGAGGAATATAGAGGCTCGATATCTAATTCTGAAATCTGATTTATCTTCTTTAAACAGTGACGTGTCACCAAACAGGAGAGGCTCTAAACCAGCAGTCTCTAAACCAGTCAATTCTACACAAAACCTTGAGAAACAGAAACTGCAACTAGCAGGGAGTGGGAGATGCCAGGATCCTTAACTTGGTTGCACTTGAACTTATCCGATCCTTGTATTTGGTTGTCAGCTCTCCTATTCTCAAGGTTCCTTTTACTAGTGCTGTAGTATGAACATCTATCTATCTATCTATCTGACTATCCAGCTTACCAGCCAACCCTGAACACCTGGGTCCTCCTCATAATACTGATCCTTCACAGAACTCCCAACTTGCTAGCGAAAGCTCAACAAAGGCTTGATAAGCCAGGTATGATTCATCTCTATGTTTTGCTCATCTCCCACATGCCCAAGTCTTTGGAATGGTCTCCTGGCTTATACCCTGGCAGTAGCTGCTCTCTCCCATAGAGATACACATCCCTTCTGTGTCCTGCAGTCCTAGGCTCCCCATTGGCAGGGACCATCTCTTACTGTCTTTGTAACCCTAGCACCTAGCACCACATTGGGCATAAAGTACTCATAGGTGCTAACAGGAAGAAGAAAAGAAAAAAAAAAAAAGGAGGGAAGGAATAAAACAACAGAACTGGAATCAAATGGGGGGCTATAAAAACATGAGGTTTTGTGATCTTCAGATATGTATTGAAAAGCAAAACAAGTAGGGAGGAATCTAAGTTACCATAAACTCTTTCTAGATTAAGCCTGGAATAAATGGTCAGACTGCTGAGATAATGGCTTCTCACTTCTCACCTGACCCTCCCTTTCAATCCCAACCTGAGCCCCCTGCGTAAGGTCCTCATCCCTCCCCTCTTCTCTAGTTTCCCCTCCTCACAGCTCTCCTGTGAGAGCCTCCACTCCAGCGGATGAGCCAACCTGTTCCTTCCCACATATGCTGGATTCTTTCCCTCCTCCATGCCTTTGCCCACTCTGCTTCACCCATATACTACACTTACCCCACATATGGAAACACCCCTCTTCAGAGTGAGCACACAGCTCTGACATAAGGCTAAACCAAGCCCAGCGCAGGTGACTGGAAGGAATATAGGGCTTGGAGCTATGCTGTTTTCC
>NW_011889118.1:1126614-1128803 GCF_000151845.1 Pteropus vampyrus
CACAGAGAAGATATGGAGTCTGTGGCCAGGATAGAGAGCATGGAGGAAGAAACAGTAGCAAGGATGAAGGAAAGGGATGGCTGAAAAGAGGCAAGCGAGAACCATCCAGAACTGGACATGAAATGAAGTGTCCCCTGGGCAGAGGCTGTACCTTAAAGCTCTATACCAGGCTAAACAAAAAGAGTAAATGATTCCTCCACCCTCAGTCCCTGCATTTGCCAGGCAGAGTCACGTGCCTGCAGCACCCACTCAGCCACCAGCAGGGATTCCTCTCACTGACGGGGGATCCCTGGGTGGGCAGCGCTAGTCAAACACCTTTTTAAGAAACAACCAGTTATATGGATGAATGTCCCGCCATGATACCTCAAGCCACAAGAGGAATATAGAGGCTCGATATCTAATTCTGAAATCTGATTTATCTTCTTTAAACAGTGACGTGTCACCAAACAGGAGAGGCTCTAAACCAGCAGTCTCTAAACCAGTCAATTCTACACAAAACCTTGAGAAACAGAAACTGCAACTAGCAGGGAGTGGGAGATGCCAGGATCCTTAACTTGGTTGCACTTGAACTTATCCGATCCTTGTATTTGGTTGTCAGCTCTCCTATTCTCAAGGTTCCTTTTACTAGTGCTGTAGTATGAACATCTATCTATCTATCTATCTGACTATCCAGCTTACCAGCCAACCCTGAACACCTGGGTCCTCCTCATAATACTGATCCTTCACAGAACTCCCAACTTGCTAGCGAAAGCTCAACAAAGGCTTGATAAGCCAGGTATGATTCATCTCTATGTTTTGCTCATCTCCCACATGCCCAAGTCTTTGGAATGGTCTCCTGGCTTATACCCTGGCAGTAGCTGCTCTCTCCCATAGAGATACACATCCCTTCTGTGTCCTGCAGTCCTAGGCTCCCCATTGGCAGGGACCATCTCTTACTGTCTTTGTAACCCTAGCACCTAGCACCACATTGGGCATAAAGTACTCATAGGTGCTAACAGGAAGAAGAAAAGAAAAAAAAAAAAAGGAGGGAAGGAATAAAACAACAGAACTGGAATCAAATGGGGGGCTATAAAAACATGAGGTTTTGTGATCTTCAGATATGTATTGAAAAGCAAAACAAGTAGGGAGGAATCTAAGTTACCATAAACTCTTTCTAGATTAAGCCTGGAATAAATGGTCAGACTGCTGAGATAATGGCTTCTCACTTCTCACCTGATCCTCCCTTTCAATCCCAACCTGAGCCCCCTGCGTAAGGTCCTCATCCCTCCCCTCTTCTCTAGTTTCCCCTCCTCACAGCTCTCCTGTGAGAGCCTCCACTCCAGCGGATGAGCCAACCTGTTCCTTCCCACATATGCTGGATTCTTTCCCTCCTCCATGCCTTTGCCCACTCTGCTTCACCCATATACTACACTTACCCCACATATGGAAACACCCCTCTTCAGAGTGAGCACACAGCTCTGACATAAGGCTAAACCAAGCCCAGCGCAGGTGACTGGAAGGAATATAGGGCTTGGAGCTATGCTGTTTTCCACTAATCCTGACTCGGACACTGATTCAGGTCCACATCCCTCTTTCCAGAATGGTTTCCCCCATGTCGCTTTTTCATCAGGTTAAGTTCTACTTTTCCTTCAAGGCTCGACTAAAATGACATTTTCTCAGAGAAACTATTGCCGACTTCCTAGGCAAAATTAGGGCCTGCTGTTAGATGCTGTCCAAACTCCTTACACTTCTTCATAGCCTTATTCGCAATAGAAGTTTTAAAAATTTTTTAAATTATCTCTTAAATATTTGTCTCCCCAATAAATGATAATTTCTCTAAGATCAGAGACCATTTCTATTTCATGATTCATTATACATCCAAGACCTGTCACCAAAAAATAGCTACTCGATATTTATAAAAGCATAAATGGGCAAAATGAGTGGTTTTGACCAAACATTACTCAATGTCCCTTCCTGCTACAAAGTTTCATAATTGTTTTAATCTTCTCGGGTTGCCATAACAAAATACCATAGATTAGGTGGCTTAAACAACAGAGATTTATTTTTCACAGTTCTGAAGGCTGGGAAGTCCAAGATGAAGGTGCTGGCTGATTTGGCATCTGGTGAGAGCTCACCCTGGCTTGCAAAGGGCTGACTTCTCATTATGTCCTCATCTGTACTTTCCCTGGTACATGTATGTATAAAGAGAG
>NW_011889118.1:1130858-1133380 GCF_000151845.1 Pteropus vampyrus
CTAGCTGGACTTAGCTCTGAGATGAAGAGCCAACACAAACAGAAGCCAAGCCAAAAAATGGGGGGTGGGGAGGGAGAGTGTCATACAGAAAGAGAAACAGACAGAGGCAAGCATCTAGCTCTGACATCAGCCTTTGTATGAGCACCTGGGTCAAGCTAAACCTGAGGCCAAATTCTGTCCCCTACCTTGGGCTGTTCAGTCACAAAATCCAATAAATCAAGCCATTTTAGATTGGGGTTTTGGTCAACTGCAAACAAAAGAATCCTAACTAAATACATGGGGTCTACAGGACCACTCTGCTTCTCTGAAAGTTGAAGCATCAAAGAGAATCTTCAGCAACTCCTCATTTCTCAAAAGATTCAACTCCTTTGATGATTCCCTTTGACCCACAGGCTTAGGCTTGGGGATGGTTCTCTACATGTAGGACCCACGAGCCCTGAAAGTCATCGCCTCTGGGAATTTGTCTAGACTCAGCTTTCCAAACTGCCTCCTTCAATCTCATCCATTTTCTGTTGCCGTCTGCAATTCCAGCTGGCTTCCTGGACTCTACACGCTCCTGTTAACTTGATGCCTCAGACTTGCCTTGCTTCCCATGCTGCCCATCTCGGACATAAACTCTGAGTTCCCTTGGTAGTGGGTGCATTTTGTGGTCGGCAGCCACATACTTCTTCACCCAGCTTCAGTGCTAAGGTACTGTCCACCTCCACCCCACATGGCTTGGCAGTTCATGCACCCTACTTTAATTTAATTCAAAAACATTCACTGGGTATTTACTCCATCCCAGGTGCGGTCCTGAGCATGGGGACTTAAAGATGACTAAGACATTGTCCATGACCTGAATGGGGACATCAGATACATACATAAAAAATTTCAAGACGCAGCAGAAAACAATCAAAGCTAAAGCAGAGTACAGGGGATCTCCATCGGGGAGATGGGGGATGGAGGAACTATCTGCGTCTGTAGCTTTTGGGAAAACTTCCTGAAAAGCATAAGACTATAACACATCTAAATTCCTCCATCTGGCATCCCCAAAGAACTCTACAATCTGTGTTCTACCTACAAACAACTCCAAAAGGTACAGGTCCCCGCCCTACCTGATGCCCCTTTCCTTCTCCGCATCTCCCTCTGCTTCAGTCCATCAGTTCCCATAATGTCCTGCATACATGTCATACTCACTGGAACCTCTGGTCTTTGTGACTGCTCTCCTCTATGACTGAAAGCACTTCTTCTGTTTATCTAAATCCTCTTCCACCCTTTCAGGGAAGACTAGGGAGTTTTATTTCCTCTGAGATTATTCTGCCCCCTCTTTTGCAAGCCCAATATACTTATCAAGGAGGAAAAGAGACGGCCATGTGCCTGCTGCCTCTGCTCCCCAGGCACCCCTGCAGCAGGCATCACTTGCCATTCATCAGCTGGCACTCCTCCCACTGCACCCTAATGCAGTTTCACAAGGTGCCCAGGCAGGCATCACCACTGATCGGAGTGGGCACGTGAGTCAAAACAGTTTGCTGCCTCAGAGTTAAAAGTTGCACCACATGTTTGACATTTAATCATGAAAGTAAATCATAACAGCAAACATTTGAGTACCAACTATATACTGGCCTTGAAAGAAAGCAGAGCAGGGCAACGCACTGCCCTGTTTTCAGGAGCTCCTAGTTGGTCTAGTTGGGAAGGTAAACCTACTGAATGTGTTGTCACATGTTATTTGTAGATTATCACTACCTTAAGGACAGAACCATTGCATCTACCTCTGCAGAATGCTCTCACTGTACCAAACAGAGAACTGAGCACTTAGCCTCAATAAATACCAAGATGGTATCATCGACAAAAAAGGAAAAACACAGCCATGATACCAAGGCTGCATTCCTAAGCACATGGGCTGAGACTTTATGTCACTGTAAGGGAACCCTAAAAGCAGTCAGTTCTAATATGCAGACCAGAATCCCATTCACCTTCTCTTAGTCGGAGTCACAGAGTTATGCTTTCTTTCTAAATGGTGTGAGGCCTTTACGTCCCATTCCGACAGATCAAGTCAAGGGAGATGGCATTAGGAGTATGTGCCCTACGTGTGGTTGATCAAAGCAGCTCAATGCCTCCCTGAAATCTGTGGGGCCCGGCCCACGTGACAACTGGCAAACACCCATCGTTTTAAAAAAGAAGTCTTTTCTTAGCATTGGTTAGTTCACATGGCATGAGCCAAATGCTCCAATATGTCTACCTCCCTGGCTGAAAAGAAATAAGCAAATATTTCAAAATGGCAGGAACTGAGTAAGTTTAAAACAAACATTTTGACAAGAAAGCAGTTACTCCTTTTCTTCATTAACAGAGCAAACAAAAGAAAAGCATTTCAAATCTGTATATGGTTAAATTCCGAGATCCGAATTGTAAATGCAGTCTCATCTCAGTCCCCTATAAACATACCACGTGCACACCTGGACATAGCACTTGGGTGAAAGAAACACTTTCCAATCTCTTAGCAATTCTCTAAGCGACAGAGTAGGAAAGGCAGAGACGGGGTCTTT
>NW_011889118.1:1134605-1139132 GCF_000151845.1 Pteropus vampyrus
CACACCTGGACATAGCACTTGGGTGAAAGAAACACTTTCCAATCTCTTAGCAATTCTCTAAGCGACAGAGTAGGAAAGGCAGAGACGGGGTCTTTACTTACATTCACACGTCAGGGTCACAGACACTAAGTTACTTCTGACCGCAATCAAAAGGAAAAACAGCAGCAACCGTGACCTCTCGTTTGAGGAGTCACAACCACACCCACCTTGCATGGAACCATACCTCCATGCTGGTCCCACGCCTACCAAATCTCACCTGGGCTTCTGCATTGTTCCACCTAAGACACACCACAATCATGTCAGCCTAGGAACACTAGACAACTTCTACTGAGCAACCTGAGATGCACCTTGGAGGGCATAGCTGCTGACTATGTAAGTGTTAGTACCTGGTGGCTCCCATTTAAGAACGATTGCAGTTCTGGTGCTCAGAGTACTTTCACCTTCCACAGGGGAGGCAAAGAGCCTGGGGTCAGGTTCTGGCTCTTCCAATACTGGCTCTGTGGACTTAGGCAAGTGACTTTACCCCTCCTCACCACAGCTTCCTCATCTTAAAATGAGAATAAGAAAGGCAGAAAAAGCCCAGGTTTGTTCTGAGTGTGAATGAGGCAACACGGGTAAAACACGTGAGCCAGAGTCTGCGTGTAGCACGCTGCCATGGACATGGGCTCATTTTACTGTTGTGTCTTCATAACACACCCTGCACTGGCCACTACCACGGATAGCACAGGGCCTGCACACAGCAACTGCTAAGAACCCACTAAGCTAGCGCTGGGATCACAGTGACTCACTGCCAACCCTGTAGGTCTACACGCCCCCAGGGCAGAATTCCCCCACAGGGGCCCTGCCTGGATTAGCACTGGCTACACTGTGAGGGAGAGATGTCTCATCTGTACCTGTCCTACACCTCCCTGGACTGTCTAGCCAAGTCCATCTGGCCTACCGTAGATAGAACAGTCAGATGAACTAGGGCCCAGCTCCCAGACCCTGAGTTACCACCCTTCCTTCTCTGTGAAAATAAAAAAGGATACATCTGTGGGTCAGTGGGGAGCAGGTGGTATTCATCTCACCAGCCGTTACTCCCACCATAAAAACCACTGTGCTGAGATCACAGGAACATAGATCATCTATTCCTTAACAAATTTATGAACCAAAGTTTAAAAATACAAAGTATGAAGTCCATAATTGAGATAAAGTGTTTGATACATTTACTCAGAAGAGTATTAACTTCATGCCTATAACTCACTGTCGTTTTAGTACTAGAAAGTAAAATTAACTTAGAAGACATTCGGCGGCTTAAAAACCAGGCACTACCCAACTGTAGCCCTGAAGCGGAAATCAATACACAAGTCAATGAGCAGAACTGAGTCTCTGCCAACCCACTGTGAGCTGGGGAAGCACCATTTGCATTGATCTGGTCCTGCCAGTCAAACCTCTCCTTCATCTTTCACCACCTCCCAGAGGCCGGAGGGAGGGCTCTGCCCCACCCCCAGAGCAGCAATTCCATCCCTAGGGAACCGGGTGGTTCCAGAACCTGTATCAGAGGATTCTACTTAGTCAGGTGGCTAAGGCTAGTTAAAAATCTCTACTTTTCTATTAAAGTAAATTTTGATTTGATTTGATACCTACCTTGAGAAAAGGAATACTAGATGGCTATTAAAAAGGCAGTGGCAGGTCTATATTAAGAGCAGGAAAGTCTCTGATACATTACTACAGGAACAGTATGAATAATGTGAATGAATAAGTAGCGGGTTTCCCTTGATGTCTGAAAAGATCTCTTCCTAAGCCAGTCTACAGCACACTCAAAAGTGAAGATGCCTGCCTCTGAGAGCAAGGTCATGGGGCACTTTCTATCTCTACTTTTAGGTATCTCTGATTTGTGTGAGCTTTTCTTATTGAGCATCTTTTATTAAAAGCAGCTGAAACTCTAAATATTTACAACAAAAGGTGAGAAAAATAAACTAACAAGGAAAAGGAAACAGGAGTAAGACCATTACACAGATGTACACTGTGAAGACATTTTTTAATGTCTCTGAGATTTCTAATAGCTAATGTGAAAAAGGGAAATCAGATCAGTGACACAAGTTGCCTTATCTTTTGAAGGAAATTGTTTCTCGGCACAGAAAAATATTTCTCTAGAGGATTTGCACAGAGAGTAGAATCAGTTGACAATACGAATTGAGCACCAATTATAGGAAGTAGAATAATATTTTCCCGTCTTCATGGAATTTATACTGTAATGGAAAAGAGAGGACTTTTAAAATAGAACACATACAGAATTGTGTAGGTTACATCCAGCAATTTTTGGAAAATGAAATAAAATAGAAAATACCAAAATGCATAGAAAATATCAGAATTTAGTAAGAGTATTTTTTCATCAAACTCATGTTTCAGATGACACATGTATGTTAAGGAGTTACAATGTAAAATGTATCTACTACTGTTGGTCAAGGTAAAAAAAAAAAAAAGGAAATTGAAAAACATAGCTCCAAAAACCAACAATCTGGACCCACCAGTGGACACTAGTGGGGATAAATACCCACTCTCTTACTCACGCTTGCTCACGCACATTCTCTCTCACACATGAACACGCACACACATCCACGAAACACCTTAAGTTACAAGGTATTTAAAGAATCCTTCACTGTGTGCAGAGCCAAATCCCCCCCACCCCCTCAAAAAAACACAATCCTAATTGTCAGAAAGAGCCAACCCAGGAGCTGGGGGATGGAGGCTCATTTCCTGGGGCTGGTTTCTAGAGGAAGAACTTAAGCTCCAAGTAAGGAAACAGAGACTCAGGCCAGGGTCAGGCAGTGACTTCCATGCCCGTCCCAGGAGATCACGTGAGGCCATCTTGGGAGTCAGCTCTCTCTAGGGTCACCTGGACAGGGAGGAGAGGAAAATGGGTGAGACCAAGATGAGAGTTTTCATGGGAAGGAGAAGACTATGCTTGCAGTGGGGCACCGAAGGCAGAAGGGAGGATAGGGTGGGGAAAAGCACCAAACTGAAGGCTTTGAAACTCAGAGCCAGAGTGCCCACATAGAAGGCACCCACTCCAGAGACCCAGCAGCACTGTCCGATGGAGAAACTGAAACCAGGGAGGGGAAGGGCAGCACCAGCACGCCGAGTACCTGGAGGCAGGAAAACAGCATCCGACCCCTGGGAACTGGGCACGGAAAAGAGGGAAAGTGTCCAGCAGACTTGATCTACCTGACAGCCTGCCCATCTTCCCTGATCTACCTCGAGTCCACGTGGGCAATGGCTCGTAAAAATTCCAGGACAGAAAGTGAAATGATGCCCCCACTGGGCCAGCATGTCAGAGAAAAGGACAGGGAACATGGAGACATCTGAAGACCTGGGCTATGGGTTCCCCACCCGAGAATGGAGCTTACAGGCCAGGCAGGCTCCAGAGATGCTGCATGTTCCTCTGGCAGCCATGGGGCTGCTTGCAGCTAGGCACAAACACCTCTTAGCTGTCAGAGTAAGGGGCATCTAATTCACAAGGAGCAGTGAAGGAGAGAAGGGTCGTCTCCTCTTATCTAACTGCTTTATGGAAAAGGTGGTCAGCTAGAATAAACGGCTCTCAGCTGGGCAGGCTCTACAGAGCCTGAGGCTGTCGTTTTAAAGCATGTTTCTGTATCTTCATTCACTAAATGAGATGAATTCTTCCCTCGGCTTTCTTCAGACTGTGAAGCGACCTCCCAAAAGAACAATCTTTTAAGGATGCACAGATTGTGGGGGATGAAGAACATGTTCAAAGCCTGGTTCTGCCCCTCACCAGCCCTAAGGACCAGCTGTGTTGCCCCAGGGAAAGCACCGAAATTCTCAAGCAGCAGTTTCCTCACCCTCTCACTGGGGTCGCCAACAGCAACCTGGGGGAATTAAGGATTAACAGTGATGGCAGGAAATGCCTGGCACATGGTTCGCTCTAAATATAGTGGCTGTTGTCACCATGGTGGTTGTGTCGTGAATGTTACACAAATGGGTCCCCACAAGCTCTGGACTGGAAATGGGCAGAGGACCTCTTACGAATCAAAGGAGAGGTTCCATAAAGTGATGAAATCATCCTACTCAGCTTCACTTTACATTGCCACACTGCTGAGACCCAAGGGGACACACCGAGCACACCCCCCAACCAACATTTATATCCTATGACAAAAAAATAGTATCGAAAGCTCAGAGAAACACAAAAAGAATCATAAATAAACAAGCATCTTGAAATCACAACCACTGAAGTCCTGTTTGGCTAGCTGATAGCTCAAAACTACATCCATCCTTTTAATTCAAGCACAGATAGATGTCTTTTTTTAATGGTTTCATGATCACAAAGATCAAACACCATTTTAATAATGATCAGTGTTGAAAAAGGCAAAAGGCTCAATCATAACTGCCTCAATTCAAAATTCATTAACACTCTGTGACCAGCTGAAATCACTACACTGCAGCTCTATACTTCATAAATGAACCTAAGAGAATTGGCAAGCTGCTTGATTTCTATACTCTGTAGTTTGAAACTTACTTTATATGTCA
>NW_011889118.1:1139182-1145305 GCF_000151845.1 Pteropus vampyrus
AGCTCTCTCTAGGGTCACCTGGACAGGGAGGAGAGGAAAATGGGTGAGACCAAGATGAGAGTTTTCATGGGAAGGAGAAGACTATGCTTGCAGTGGGGCACCGAAGGCAGAAGGGAGGATAGGGTGGGGAAAAGCACCAAACTGAAGGCTTTGAAACTCAGAGCCAGAGTGCCCACATAGAAGGCACCCACTCCAGAGACCCAGCAGCACTGTCCGATGGAGAAACTGAAACCAGGGAGGGGAAGGGCAGCACCAGCACGCCGAGTACCTGGAGGCAGGAAAACAGCATCCGACCCCTGGGAACTGGGCACGGAAAAGAGGGAAAGTGTCCAGCAGACTTGATCTACCTGACAGCCTGCCCATCTTCCCTGATCTACCTCGAGTCCACGTGGGCAATGGCTCGTAAAAATTCCAGGACAGAAAGTGAAATGATGCCCCCACTGGGCCAGCATGTCAGAGAAAAGGACAGGGAACATGGAGACATCTGAAGACCTGGGCTATGGGTTCCCCACCCGAGAATGGAGCTTACAGGCCAGGCAGGCTCCAGAGATGCTGCATGTTCCTCTGGCAGCCATGGGGCTGCTTGCAGCTAGGCACAAACACCTCTTAGCTGTCAGAGTAAGGGGCATCTAATTCACAAGGAGCAGTGAAGGAGAGAAGGGTCGTCTCCTCTTATCTAACTGCTTTATGGAAAAGGTGGTCAGCTAGAATAAACGGCTCTCAGCTGGGCAGGCTCTACAGAGCCTGAGGCTGTCGTTTTAAAGCATGTTTCTGTATCTTCATTCACTAAATGAGATGAATTCTTCCCTCGGCTTTCTTCAGACTGTGAAGCGACCTCCCAAAAGAACAATCTTTTAAGGATGCACAGATTGTGGGGGATGAAGAACATGTTCAAAGCCTGGTTCTGCCCCTCACCAGCCCTAAGGACCAGCTGTGTTGCCCCAGGGAAAGCACCGAAATTCTCAAGCAGCAGTTTCCTCACCCTCTCACTGGGGTCGCCAACAGCAACCTGGGGGAATTAAGGATTAACAGTGATGGCAGGAAATGCCTGGCACATGGTTCGCTCTAAATATAGTGGCTGTTGTCACCATGGTGGTTGTGTCGTGAATGTTACACAAATGGGTCCCCACAAGCTCTGGACTGGAAATGGGCAGAGGACCTCTTACGAATCAAAGGAGAGGTTCCATAAAGTGATGAAATCATCCTACTCAGCTTCACTTTACATTGCCACACTGCTGAGACCCAAGGGGACACACCGAGCACACCCCCCAACCAACATTTATATCCTATGACAAAAAAATAGTATCGAAAGCTCAGAGAAACACAAAAAGAATCATAAATAAACAAGCATCTTGAAATCACAACCACTGAAGTCCTGTTTGGCTAGCTGATAGCTCAAAACTATATCCATCCTTTTAATTCAAGCACAGATAGATGTCTTTTTTTAATGGTTTCATGATCACAAAGATCAAACACCATTTTAATAATGATCAGTGTTGAAAAAGGCAAAAGGCTCAATCATAACTGCCTCAATTCAAAATTCATTAACACTCTGTGACCAGCTGAAATCACTACACTGCAGCTCTATACTTCATAAATGAACCTAAGAGAATTGGCAAGCTGCTTGATTTCTATACTCTGTATTTTGAAACTTACTTTATATGTCAGTATAGTTCATGTCCCATAGTCACTTCCCCATGAATTTAGTGTTCAGGCAAACTCATATCATTAGGATAACTTGGAGACATCTAAATATGAAGAATCCATGAAAGCTTAACTGTTAAAGAGATGCTATTTTCTAAATATCTAGGTTCATTATTTATAAAACATCCTAGTGGGTTAGGATAAAATGGAGCAAACAAATACAGGTTTTCCTTTAATTACAGTCTAATGTTGGTGAATCAGACCTCAAACGTCTGGAAATTGCTACTTTCTACAACTTGTGATTCTGCTCAAATGCCGAACTTAAAAAAAAAAAATCCAAACCCAGAACAAATAGTTCAACTGTAACATTCAATCTTGTTTTTTTTTTTTTTTACAGCTCAGACATATGAGAGCAGAAAGAGAAAGATGTGAGATAAGACTTAGCCTCAGTATGACCAGTAAAAGGTAAAAAGATGAGTTCTGAAAAATAAGCAGCTGGATCACCCCTGCAGGGCCTACACTCTACTAGTCTGCCACTGACTTTTAAACAACCACACATCCATTAAGCCAGAATAAGGAAACTGAAATCTAGCTGGATGACTTCTGGCTACCAGTCCTATGCTGGGTAGCACAGTGTATTTGGAGTCAGTTTGGGTTCAAAGTTCCCTCTTGATCCAGCTCCATGACCTTGCACACACACTTCGCCCTTCTGAGCCTTGGATTCCTAATCAGTGAAAGCATTGTTGAAGAACTGAGATAATGTGTAATGCCCAGCACATAGTATGCACACAATAAATGGTTATTATACTGGGAACTGAGGGTAGAAGTTCAGGTCTTCACCTCTTTCTAATACAGGAGAAGCTTTCTAAATTGATGTCCTTTTAACCGACTTGTCAAATGAACAGATATGCTTTGTTCCTTCTGGGTGAAAGATAATGACCGATGCCCATGCCATACTGAACTCATGTGTCTCCTAGGTTAATTTCTAGAAAGCTTATACATTTTGTTCTCAACAGTTGAATAATATGCTTACCAAGAATTGGCTATGTGCGTTCCCCAGTTTATAGCTGGTGGATTTGTTACTGTAACAACCTAACTTAATTGAATGCTGCTTGAAATGATGAGATATGAGTGCAAAAAAGAGCTGTTGCTTCCATAAAAATAGTACTTCCTTTCAAAGTACTGGATAAGGAGTGTTAAACGTTTTGTTGTGGAATAGATATGGGCAAGATGACAGCCAAAGATAAAGGAAAAACCATAAACTTTTAGAATTGCTCTCAGCTTTCTTTTCATGTATCTTTATTTTATTCTATTTTTAAATAAAACACAACTGGAAACTGTAGGTACACAATAGATGTAGTTTATGCGAGAAAGAAAATAAATGCTCTGAACTGTAGATGCATAATACTCAAAAAAAAAAAAAAAAAAAGCCTTTGGCCCTACTCCAAAAGATTGGCAATGAATGTCCAGTTATATATTCTAGGTCAAAATCAGCTTCAACGTGTGTTTCTGTCTTTTTTAATGAGTCTCTCTATAACAGACTTTTTAGAATAACCAACTTATCAGGCCAGATATAAAGGCAGATACAACAGGAAGCCAGAGAGACTAACCAGGGCTCACTTTTGTCCTCAGTTCCTACGTGAGGGCCTACCATCTGACTATGCTCGCCATGAGCCTGTCTCTAGAAACTGCATAATAGAGTGCAAATGGAATGTCAGTCAGCCGTGAATATGTATTTAAATAAATATCATATTGCTCTTATGACGATTTGTGATATACCGGTAGAGTACCAAGTACTCCCACTAGGTACTTGGACGTGATGTTAACGAACTTTGCGAAGTTGAATACTATGTCACTACCTCTGTCCTCTTAGTGTGCCAGAGTAGGGAAAAATGCTTGTGTGTGTGTGTGTGTGTGTGTGTGTGTGTGTGTCTGTGTGTCTGTGTGTGTCTGTGTGTGTCTGTGTGTGTCTGTGTGTGTCTGTGTGTGTCTATGTGTCTGTCTGTCTGTGTAAGGTAGCAACAAGCAGCATTACCTGCTGGGGCAAGGAAGAAAAAGGAGGGAGGCGATGTGTGTGAGCATGAGTGAGAGCATTCAAGCAAGAAAGACCTGCACACAGGAGAGGAGGGTGGCAGCCACTGGTGGAAATGCACAACCAGTTAGAGTTCCCCAGAAAATCACCCAGGTCCCGACTGCTAACTCCTGACCGAAACCATGATTTTCTTTCCTTCTACATTTTATTGTTTGATACGCAGTTCCTGAGCACCTGCTGTGTGTGAGGTAGAGTGAAGAAGAGAAGGTTCTTTCTCGGGAGTCTACATAAATTTCTGCAGATATGAATACTTTCTTCGAGGAAGGCTGAAGACCAGCCTAACCTCACTTCCTAGTTAATGGTCAACTGGAGAAGAGTCGTGTTGGCATAAAGGCGTTGAGGCAAGCAGAGCTACCTTCTTGGGCTAGATGAAACTATCAGTGACCATTCAAAACTTGCACTTCTCATTAGACCACAGGTTGGTAAATCATGGCCCATGTGCCAAATTTGGTCCACGGGCTGGATTTTTGTAACTAAAGTTTTATTGCAACACAGTTGTGCTCTTTTGTTTATTTGCTGTCATGGCTGCTTTTGCGCTACAGCAGCAGAGTTGAGTAGCTGTGACGAAAACTTCTCAGCCCACAAAGCCTAAAATATTTACTATCTGGTTCTTGACAGAAAAAGTTTGCTGACCCCTACACTGAACCTTTAGTGCCCATAAGATAAAATGCTCTTGGCTTTTGCTTCTCTGTCAGAAAAAGAAAAGGAGAATGCTAGTGATTATCTAGCCCTGATCCTTTTAAGATGAATGGTGTAACGTTTTTGCTTAATAGCTACGTGTGGAATACTATTAAATCTTTGCAAACACATTTCTAAAAACAGGTTCTGACAGTCCTTCCTTACTGCTTCCTGTGAAAACATACAAGCACTAAAACTAAAGTGACCACTGAGGCTTTTCCAAACACACACATGCACAGTCACACGAGGTGCTCACCTTGGTTTGCACACACTACAATTCAGAATGGCAGGCACGAAAGAGACTGCTACTTAGGGAATATTTTTGAAAAGACCTTGAAGGACCTGAGTCCCATTATCCCCAAAGGAGCTTTCAGTTTTTACTCTGTATTTAACCAAAGTTCCTACGAGACTATAAAAAACCCATAGCCACTATAAAAATGAGTTAAAATAATAGTTTCTGCAAAATACTTTAAGTGCCATGGAATTCATCCTTTAGAACTGGGTTCGGGAGTACTATAATTTGATCCGTCAGAACTGATGTAAGCATACAGCAGACCTAGAACAGTACGTGTTGACTGTCTAAGGTCTGGGGGTTAGGGAGATTATAATGGCCTTAAGTAAGACTTACCATATCCCCTTCTAGAAGAAACTATCCTCAGACTTCGACCAATAACACCATTACAAAGAGAACACCAAAACCACAAAAAGACAGCTCCAAATAAAGGGCACACGTTCTGCATTTGATACTAGTGCATGTGTGCAGATAAAGGTGATGTGAGGACAAAATTCATTTTGTACTAAAAAGAAGTCGGGTGAGATGTTTACTGTTACACAGGTATTAGAGGACAGGGCTCCCTGCTGAAGACAAGAAAGACTCAGGGCCTCATTTATCTAAATAACCAACAAATAGGACAAGACATCTCTCCGCCCAAGGCTTACTGAGCCAGTCCACCACCACCAACAGCCTGCCACCCCCATGGCCACAGTCTAGTGAGGCTTGAAGAGGGGACAGAGTCATCAGGCTGTCAGCCTTACGGAGACCGCAGTGTCAGGAAGAAGAAGAAAAGGAGAAAGAGCCCCTCCTTCCTAAATCCAAGTGACAAGGACACAAGAGAATCATAAAGATGGTCGGGCTCCCAAGAAGGAAAACCAGCACTTCGCCCTGCAGGGGCTCTCTGCTTGGCCAGGATCCTGAACTACTGATCCCCTCTTCCGGATGGGGAAGAGCAAAGTGGCAGGAAGTCATCATGCCATCCACTGGCCTGGAAAGAACCCATGAGCTTCTTGTGAGCCAAATAGACCCCACAGAGCATGAGGCACAAGCTGGGAACACACCCATGAGGACTGGCCACCATGAGAGGACAGTCACCATAGTGATAAGCTGTGTATTAGGGAATTAGAGTGGCTGATCCAGAGCCACATGTCTCAGATCAGGACGGGCCCTTCCCAGAACCCCACACAGACCCCGTGGAGGCTCTGCACGTGGACACCTGTCAGATGGAGGGTCTATCACCTGATCAATTTTAGCCAGAGAAGCTACAAAATCAACCAGAAAAGAACCTTCAAGTCATGCCCAGTTAGTTACAAAGGTACTTGTCCTTTTACTGCAATTCCTCCTTCCCTTCCTCAAAATGAAGGCGTTAGAGCTGATGTGGTACAGGGGGGCGTGGGGATGACAGGGACATGGAGGGAAGAGTAGCTCCTGCTCC
>NW_011889118.1:1145355-1158403 GCF_000151845.1 Pteropus vampyrus
AAAATGAGTTAAAATAATAGTTTCTGCAAAATACTTTAAGTGCCATGGAATTCATCCTTTAGAACTGGGTTCGGGAGTACTATAATTTGATCCGTCAGAACTGATGTAAGCATACAGCAGACCTAGAACAGTACGTGTTGACTGTCTAAGGTCTGGGGGTTAGGGAGATTATAATGGCCTTAAGTAAGACTTACCATATCCCCTTCTAGAAGAAACTATCCTCAGACTTCGACCAATAACACCATTACAAAGAGAACACCAAAACCACAAAAAGACAGCTCCAAATAAAGGGCACACGTTCTGCATTTGATACTAGTGCATGTGTGCAGATAAAGGTGATGTGAGGACAAAATTCATTTTGTACTAAAAAGAAGTCGGGTGAGATGTTTACTGTTACACAGGTATTAGAGGACAGGGCTCCCTGCTGAAGACAAGAAAGACTCAGGGCCTCATTTATCTAAATAACCAACAAATAGGACAAGACATCTCTCCGCCCAAGGCTTACTGAGCCAGTCCACCACCACCAACAGCCTGCCACCCCCATGGCCACAGTCTAGTGAGGCTTGAAGAGGGGACAGAGTCATCAGGCTGTCAGCCTTACGGAGACCGCAGTGTCAGGAAGAAGAAGAAAAGGAGAAAGAGCCCCTCCTTCCTAAATCCAAGTGACAAGGACACAAGAGAATCATAAAGATGGTCGGGCTCCCAAGAAGGAAAACCAGCACTTCGCCCTGCAGGGGCTCTCTGCTTGGCCAGGATCCTGAACTACTGATCCCCTCTTCCGGATGGGGAAGAGCAAAGTGGCAGGAAGTCATCATGCCATCCACTGGCCTGGAAAGAACCCATGAGCTTCTTGTGAGCCAAATAGACCCCACAGAGCATGAGGCACAAGCTGGGAACACACCCATGAGGTCTGGCCACCATGAGAGGACAGTCACCATAGTGATAAGCTGTGTATTAGGGAATTAGAGTGGCTGATCCAGAGCCACATGTCTCAGATCAGGACGGGCCCTTCCCAGAACCCCACACAGACCCCGTGGAGGCTCTGCACGTGGACACCTGTCAGATGGAGGGTCTATCACCTGATCAATTTTAGCCAGAGAAGCTACAAAATCAACCAGAAAAGAACCTTCAAGTCATGCCCAGTTAGTTACAAAGGTACTTGTCCTTTTACTGCAATTCCTCCTTCCCTTCCTCAAAATGAAGGCGTTAGAGCTGATGTGGTACAGGGGGGCGTGGGGATGACAGGGACATGGAGGGAAGAGTAGCTCCTGCTCCGTTCCTACTATGGCAGAGGGGAGCTCTAAATCAGGTTACAACGCTGAAGTTTGAAAACTGAAAGTGACCGGGAAGGTATGGCATCTGCCAGGATATCACGGGGGAAAGGGAGAGTCACCACAGTGCCGGTGAAAGCAACAATTGTGACAATAGAACCATTTCTTGTTAAAATTTGAGATTCCTCAGTGAAATATGGATGGGTAAGTTGAGGCTCAGAGAGAACTTATCCATCACATAAACCACGACAATAGTTACCTTCCTCTGCACAATGACACTGGAGTATGAATTAATCCATGTTTGACTTAAAAGAAATAGAGGAACTGGCTCAGGGCCTTGAGTCAAGTTACAGGCTTTTCCTCCTTAGGAGCTTTTCTTAAGAGCCTCCTTCGCCCTCTTCATTTCACCACTCAGCCTTTCTCCCTTCTTCCTCGTAGATTGCCTCTATCACCTGCCATGCCTGCCCAAATTATTCCCTCCTTTGATTGGTTTTAACAATCAGGACCTTATCGTGTGGCCGGTTTGTCCCCAAATACTCGGGCTTCATTATGGTTCTGAGCTATTTCCAGAGCAGGAAATGACCAGGAAATGACTCTAGAGCAGGACTTTCTGGAACCTGGCCATCAGCCTCCATATTCTCTTGACCTCTCTGACTATAAGGGATTATGCATGAGGTAGTGCTGACCACCCCAAGCTCACCACGCTGAGCCAGTGATAGTTCAGACCTGGGAACACTCCCATGAGCCCCACTTTTAATTAGGAGAAACACAGTGAGCTTCAGACCCTTCTGCTCCAGAATTTCACTGGTCAGTTTCCAACTTCTGAGCTAATCTAGAAAAACCCACAGCAGCAAAATTAGACACAAAACTCTTCCTTTCCCTCCATCCCCTACCCAGTCTGTGAATTTTCTCACTTGACTCCCCTTCTGCTCTGAAGGCGGGGAGCTGGACCAGGTGACTCCATGTGTCCCCAGGTTCTCTCTGCACTGGGTGTCCTGAACGTCTGTACATCCAATTAGCCCACACCCCCAACACGTCATCAGGGAACCAGCCGACCTACCAGATGATTTATTTTCTTAATTTATTGCAAGCTCATAAACAGATTTGAAGGTCACATAGAAATCTGGATGGTTGCAAATTATCTACAGTTTTAGCAAATTCCTTTTGTCTACACCTGATACAACATTGGCACTTAATAGTTAGTAAACAAATAAATGAACAAGAGTGCCCAACCCTTCTAAAGTTGACTATATTAGGAAGCAGGACACAAACGTAGAGAGATGGGGAGTGCTGGGGGGTGAGTGTAGGGGTGATGCAGAGTACACTCCCCAATCCCAGAGCAGCAAACCTTCCTGAAAGAGTGACCAGTACCACCAGGGCACCCGCACAGCTAAAGAGCAATAAGAAGAGTGAAATGACTGTCTTCAAGAGAAGTACTGAAGACAAGAGGTATATGTGCGGGTGCTGGAAAACAACAAAGCAACACATTCAAACCTCCAAGAGGAAACTGCAGAGACACAGAGGGGACATGGCCAAGGACTCATTTATAACCAGATGGCTCTGCCAAATGCAGGGAGGGCAGACCTTGAGGTCTATCTCACCAGCATAAGCACTAATGCTAGTACCCAGCTGCCCTCACTGTCCTTCCAGGGTCCTGCCACCGTACTCTCTCACTGCCAGGGCCTCAAGACCCAGACGTGAATGAAATACAGTCTTTCCTCTTACTGCTCTGAACTCAGTGTAGTCCACTGCACTGAGTTCTGTCGACTGCCAGAGATTCAGAGACAAGTTGAGCCCTCTTTATTTAGGGCTGAGAATAGAAGAAACAAAGGAGCCACTGTGAGTCCTTTGCAGACTGACTCTTTCTTCTCCTCTTCCCTCTTCATTCATTATTGAAAATAAAGCAATCGATCCGCTTTCTTACACTTCTATTCTATCAATTCTATTCTACCAGGATGCTTTGGGTTTCTTAGAGCTCTCAGTGTACCAACAGGGCATCCATCTCTACAATGCCCCTGCACAATCTCACTGGTACCACCTGGACAAGTCCAGTCTCAGGACTATCACCTGGGGAACGTGTCCCTTACAAAATTACTCTTTCCAATGACTGATCCCATCAAGGCCACAGCTCCAGGATTGAGGGGTGTGTTGTAAACTGAAATAATTGTAGTATAGATGAAGGGATTGTGGGGATGTAGCAGAGTGCCTCTGTTGGAGTCCTTCCCAAATAAAGCACCATATAATGGGAAGTAAACGCCAGGAGAGCACACTCTGCAGATGGTGATTACAGCTGGCAGGGAGAGGGATAGTAAAGACCCCCAAGAAAACTACCTGGGGTGGGGGAAAGCTCAGCATGGCAGAAGGAGATGGTGTCAGGGTAGAAAAGCAGAGTGAACTTTACCAGCCAGGAGGGCAGAGGTTCTCTTTTCTTTTGTTGTCTTCATTATCATGCAAGAATGAACTAGCCTATGTGCTGAAGTTCCTTTCTTCTCGTTTGCCTTTCCTGTATTTATTATTACACGGATCAGTTTAAAAAATTAGGTTCATTGCAAATAAAAATGAGAACAATGTCGTTCTGACTTCATTCCAGGAAAACAAAAAGGAATGAGCATTGATCTAATCTCTGTCCTCAGTTCGCTCTATGATTATCTACAGTGGTTTATAACTTCCCCTCCCCACTCAGAGGCTTGCTTGACATTGCTAACTTGAACAATATCTCTGGTATTTTTGTCTAAGGCCCTGAAAGTTTAAATGAACAGCCATTTCAGCTCTTGTACACGACATTCGCCACTGTCTTCTTGGTGGTTAACTGTCAGCAAAGGGAAAAAGATGTCCTAGCTCATCTTTTATTTAAATCTTTGTTGAAACACTAGAACTTTCTTTCAGTCCCTGAGTATATTTCAAACTATTTTGTGAACTCTGAGTCTCCCCCATCACTATTTCCCAATTTCCTTCTACTTGTTGGTTTTTTGTTCTCCAAATTAACAGACAGTGAAAGCAACAACTCTAAAGCTACTCCAGTCACTCAGCACTTAGAGAAATACACATTAAAGATGTTCACATACATCCAAGGGGGAGAGATAACCATAGCGATGGTTAAAAAAAAAAAATTAACTCAAAGGTATCCAGGTGATGATACAAATGAGTCAGAGAATGGAAAGATTCTTCTGAATTTGAAAAATCAGCTCTATTGCAAAGGCTCCTGCGGTGGATTTTAATGGAATTTTGAATAAGATAAGCAAAATAGCCCTGTGTAACACAAAGCAATAAATCACAATTATTTTCATTTATATTACTGCAACTTGAATCCTCCACTTAAGCATATTTATCCTAACATTTATTATGAACATTTTCAAACATGCAGAAAAGGTGAATTTTACAGCGAATTTTACAATGAATACCCATGTATCCTCTACCTAAATTCTACAATTAAAATTTCACTGTGTGTGCTTTATCATATTCCTAGCCACCCCATCAACGTATCTTATGTTTAGATACACTCTATATACTTTAGCCCTAAACCCTTAAGCGCACCTACCATTATCTAGAGTTCGATATTTGTTTATAGGTTTATAAAGTAAAATTTACACTTTGAGAAATGTATTAATCTTAGGTGTGCTATTTAAGGCGTTTTGACAAATGCATGCCCCGCATCATCTATCTTGCACACCTTGAAAGTTCTGCTAAGTCTCTTTACCCAGTCTTCACCCCACATTCTCCAGAGGCAACCACTATTTTGACTCTTAACACCACTGATTAGTTTTGCCTGTCCAAAAACTTATATAAATGGACTCATGCAGTATTTACTCTCATGAAAGGTTTCTTTCACTCAGCACAAGGATGCTACACATATCGGTAGTTCATGCCTTTTTATTGCCTAGTCCATTGTATGAATACACCACAGTTTATCCATCCATTCTCTTACCAATGGAATCAATTGCAGTTTCCAGATTTTTTTCTATTACGCATAAAGTGGCTATAATCATTTGTGTATAAATCTTTTTGTGGGCATGATTTCACTTGAGAAAATATCGAGGAACAAAATTGCTTTGTTATAGGCATTATAAGAAACCACCTGAAGTTTTTCCAAAGAGCTGCAACACTGAACATTCCCATCGACAATGTCTAAGCGTTCCTGGCCATACTACATCCTCACCAACATTTGGCATTATCTCCTTTTTTTAGTCATTCTGGTGGGTGTGTAGTAGCATGTCATTATGGCTTTAACTTTTATTTGTCTGATGACAATAATGTTGAATATCTTTTCATGGGTCTTTTGGTCATTTGTATCTTCTGTTAAAAACATCTGTTATATTTTTTTGCCAATTTTAAAATTGAAATGTTTGTCTTTTCATTGAGATGTACGAATGCTTTACATCTCCAGAATACAAGTCGTTTGTGTTTTGCAAATATTTTCTCCCAAATGATGAGTTGTTTATTCATTTTCTTTACAGGATCTTTTGATGAGCACAAGTTTGTAATTTTGATGAAGTCTACTGTATCAATTTTTCTTTTATGGTTATTGCCTTCTGTGTCCTGTATAAGAAAGCTTGCTTATGCCCAAGTCCTTTATTTTCTTCACATGAGTATATTTAGCTGTGTCATTACCTTGGTTTGTTTCATCTCCCTCCTCTCCAAAGGCAACTGTTGAGTGACACACATTTGGCTTTCCTCATCACCACTGTCCCTCTCCTCCCCAGCCTGACCACCTCACTGTGGAAGAGCTGGAAAAACAAGCGAGGCTGGCTCTGGACACTCTTAGGTGATCTCTTTGGAGCTCTCTCTGGCTTAGTTCTGGGACAGAAATTTTCCATCTGCATTTGAGAATCTGTGGATGTGAGGGCCAACTATACACATTGTTCTACGCCATTTTATATAAGCAGCTTGAGCATCCATGGATTTGAGTGTCCTTAGGGGTCCTGGGACCAATGTGCTGTGGTCAAAAGCTCTAAGTGAATTTTCAACTGCACTGTAGGTCAGCACCTTAACCCCCATGTCATTTGAGGGTCAACCATATATGTTCTCTTCCTCATTTAGAAAGTGCGCTTCTTGCTCCTTTCTAAGTGTTCTGGGGCCTGTGCTCCTATGGCAGAGTCATGGCTAGTCCTTGCAGGATGGGAATATTTCTTCTTCTTCAGGCCTCATAGCCTGCTTCCCACCCCCACCCCCTCCTCTCAGTTGTCTCCAGACCTCGCCAGATATTAAAGTTCCTAGTATCTTTCAAAAAGCAGTGGAATCTTTCAGAAGCCACTTTGAACTAGTCCTTTCTGTTGTGCAACCAGATATAGCTGCTTATCCTCAAAATGTAGGATGCAAAAACCAAGTTCTTATACAAATCTATGATTACAAATGCTTAGGGGGAGTTCCCAGTTGGAAGAAATGTACGAATTTTGTTTTGGGGGGTTTTCTTCTACTTTAAAAGAGGGACCAGAACTGGGTTCAAATTGAAGATATTACAGATCTCAACACCCTTCTCAAAAAAGCCCACTCCCCTCCTCCGGACCCAGTGTATGTGGATACATCGCTCCTGAAAAGTCCACTCACTAGAAGGCCACCCCCATCGCAGTCTGGATTTTTCTGCTTTAAAGAGTAAACAGGACCAGAGCCTTTCCAGACTTGAAACATGATAATCCTGTCATGTCTTGGTGTATTCTTATTTTATTGTGTTCTACTTGTACTGCTATTTAAGTTTTCATATATTTTCTTCATAGCTCTTATAACAATCTATAACTATTTTGATTTCTTTCTCAGTTAAACTGCCGGTGCCCACAGCTAGAAGCCTAAGAG
Source organism: Pteropus vampyrus (assembly GCF_000151845.1). NCBI lineage: Eukaryota > Metazoa > Chordata > Mammalia > Chiroptera > Pteropodidae > Pteropus > Pteropus vampyrus. The sequence goes on from NW_011889118.1 coordinate 1,152,414, forward strand.
ACATTCTTTTCCATCTAGTTTGCCACTATATTACCAAGCACAGTGGCAGGCACAAAGCAGACATTCAATAACTATTTGTTCAATAAAGATGTGTACATCCTATCCATTGCAATGTTTATAAATTTCCAGTAGAAGGAAACCATGTCTTCCCTTTTTTCCATACCTGCCTACTGATGAGTGAAACAGATCAAAAGGAAGCCTTCCACTCAAGACTGATGGTCTAGGTAAGCCCTGTGGAAGGATTCTCCACTTGACTCTCCAATGAGCAAGGAAGAAGGTTGGATTGGGCAGTGAAAGGATACCTGACTTAGAAGAGCCAGAAGATGAGGGCTGGTATCACAGCCCTCTATAAAATGATGTTAATAATTATAATGACCCTCTTAGCCACCTCAAGCACAGTGAGAGTGAAAGCAGTCAGCACCAGTGAAGGTACCTGGAAAATACAGATCCATCTAAGAATGCCGGTTATCATTTCCAGCACCTCACAGTCTCAGGCACGGTACCAATGCTTCACAAGGTTTGCCAAATTAATTAATACAAAGGAATAACTTGAAACTATAATTTTCACAGAGAAATGAAAGGGAAGAGAATGGTGAATTTTCCATGACTAATTCTAATTCTGAATATTAATTTTCTGAGGGACAGAGAGATAAGGCATGCGCAAATTCAAAATTCAATTCAACCTCTTTCTATGAAGATTGGATCCATGAACAGCCCTGTGCAAGGTATGGAGGCTGTGGGGTTGGAAAGGGAGTGGTAGAGCCACAGGGTGGGGTGCCTGTTTTGCCGGTGTGGTTTCTGCATCCTGACTGGACCTGCCATCATGCTAATACTTCTCAGACACTGTTTCTGCATGGGAGGAGGAGGAATTGGCTGGTGAAACAGACTTGAGCCAACAAAGGAGAGATGATGCCGGTGGGAGCTACCTTGTGGGGACCTACTAATTGCTACTTGCAAGTGGCCACAAATACATTATCTCACAAAACCCAATGACTGCAGAGTTGTTAACACCATCTCGCCAGTAATGATGATAAGGCCCACAAGGTGAAGCAACTCATGGCTAGTCAATGACAGAACCAGAATTTGAATTCCAGTCTGTTCAACAGCAAAGCCAACATCTGAACCACTAGAGTCTACTACCTGACAGATGGAAGAAAGTTTGCTCTAGGTGCGATAGGTTACATATGGAAGAGGACGAGACTCCTTATGAAGGAAGACATCTGAGCAGGGATTGGTGGAATCCCAAAGAGTAATGGTATGCATAGGGGAGGGAGAGGGGCAATGAACAGCCTATGTAAAAAATCAGGGTATATTTGGGGACCAGCAAACAATCGAGATGGTCGCAGCATGGATTTTGGACCTGGGGACTGGGAGTGAGAGGTGACATGAGAAAAGCATATGAGGCCAGAGCATCTCAAGCGCCTTGAATGCCATACTCAGAAGTTTCATCTTGTGGCCAACCAGACACGAGAGGCTTCCCACCAGCTGTAAGACAGCAAGGTGTGGCGCCTGTTGTCAGAACTCTCTCTTGACTTTGACCAGGCAGTAGCAACAGCAGCAAATCTGGCTGCCAGGGAAGTCCTTCAGCATCAGCACAAATCAAGGCTGTCCACACGCTGAGTGTTCCTGCAAAGCCTATCTAGCCTGGCCATCTGAGGACAGCCACACGCTGTCCCTTGTTGCCGGTCAGCCTCATAAGACCTTTCATGCTCCCACCTCTCTATCCAGTTCTCCAAAAGCGCAATTGAGGCAAAACACATGCTGGGTGGAGGGAAGCTGCCAGACCTCAGAACTAAAGCCCACAAGAGCTGGTGAGACCCGGATGCCCAGCCCCTCCTACACAGGGCAATCTCTGTGACTCAGAGGCCACAGGAGCCAGTCAGGGTTACCCAGGTCAGAGGCACAGCTAAAGCAACAGCTCAGGGCTTCTGGGCATTCTCCTCCAGAAAAGGACCCAGCACCTGCTACGGGCCTGGCCCTGTCCTGGGTGCTGGAACAAAGGGTGAAAATGACAAATGTGCACTTTCCTATTCTATCTCCAGGTCAAGTGCACTCCCCACCACATGCAGATGCCTTCCTTTACCTCTCTCAGTACAGTGGGTGCTCACATGCAAATATCCTTTCTCCCAAGCAATACCCCTCACTCATTACTAGTCACTATTCAAACACTGTCTAGCATGGGCTGGGCTCGGAGCCCACACTGCATAATCCAGTTCTTGCTGGGCAGCCACGACTGATTGCAACTGGACTCAGTCACCTACTTCCCACATGTCCTTTTCTGCAACTATCAAATTATAATAGTAACCCCTAGCATTTATTGAGCACTGACCCTGAGCCAGCCATTATGCTAAGCACTTTACAGGCAATGTGTCATTCAATTGTCATAACCCAAAATCCAATGAAAATGGAAATATTATCCTCAGTGTTTTATAGATGAGAAAACTGAGGCCTAGAAGGCAAAGCAACTTAACCAAGGTCACACACAAGGAGCAAGTATAGCACTCCAATGCCTGTGCTCTTAGCCCAAACATGAATTCCTGTCACTGCCTCCCCTACCACCATCTCCACTGATCCAGAGGCCTCAGAGAATCAGGGGAGACAACAGAGCACACAGTGAACTCTTTGCACATAACTGATGAACAGAGAGACAGGGAGGTCACAAGGAGTATTGTGAGGCAACGGTCACCATGCCTGGTTGGTCCTGACAGCATCATGCAAGTGCTAGCCTTGAGGAACATGCAGGATTTCGATAAGCAGAAAGGAGGACAGAGGGCATTTTAGGCATCTATGCTATGGGAGGCAGACATCATAGGGAAGAAAGGCCCAGAGGCTGGAATAGATGTTGAAGGCACAGTAAGTTAAACCATCCTAACTATATTCAGTAATACCACCTCCAAACACCCCCATAACACCGAATCCTACCCCTCTTTGTCCTCAACCCACCAAGTAGGCATAAAATCAGTGTCCAGTGCCTGCCTCCATGGAAACCCACCCAGCACATCCTCCTCCCTCGACCCCCAAACTCAGATCTCAAGCACATTTTTTAAAAAGGGAAAAGAAAGGAAAGGCAAAGCTGGCATGCTTCCAAGTTTCAGGCCTCCTGCCTCATTTCCTATAGGCTCTGGCACAGTGCTTATTTGCATGGCTGATTGGATAACCAATTATAGAGTGGAATATTTTTAGGTCTTCATCTCAAAAAAAAAAAAAGAAAAAGAAAGAAAGAAAAAAAAAAAAAAACAGGGAGAGCATGGTGTATCTTTTTGCAGGCCCACTGCAACTGCCAAGTACAGCATTAGGCCAGGGAGCGGGTAGGAGGAAGAAGCTGGAATGGCTGTCTCCTCATTAAGTCTGGTTGACTCCAGAGCAGTCTGCACCTGTTTACAAAGGAGAGACAATGTGCATATGTGCTTGTGTGCCTCTCGTAGGGGTAATGAGGAGAGGGGGGCAGGAAGATACAGACTGGAAATGTCAAACTCCTCCGCATTCTTGTTCTGGCCTTTTTCCCCACAATGTCACTCCTTTCCCGTCCCCACCAATAGGTCCCAATCCATGTGCACAGAAATGAACACTGATCCTAAGAGTCCTGGGGCAGAGACACGATGGTATGATATTGGAGGGCCAGCGCCCTTTCTTCAGCCCCAGATAGAATGGAAGTCAGGCCCTGGACACCAATAATGATGAAAACGCATCATGCCTCATCCCTCCCATGTGCGTTACCCCTTGCATTAACAATTCGCTTGTACCCATACTGTTCCTACTGGTCTCACAACGACCCTGCAAGGTCACTGGAGCAAGAACACATTATAAGTGGAAGGGTTTCAAAGGGTCGAGTCCAAACCCTCCATTCTTCAGACGGAGATTCAAAGACTCAGAGGAAGGGTTTAGCTAAGGCTGCACATCAAGTCACGGTAGGAAGCAGGTTAGATAAGCAACTGTGAGCCAACTGAAACAAAAATATAAATACTGCAGGAAACCTGATATTGATTCAATGTCAAGAGCTGTCAGTGCCCTGCCACTCAGAAGTGACTGGCCCAATTGAAAAGTGAAACAGCTTCCTAAAGACTCAGTTACGTCATCATTTGGAACAGAGTACCCTGAAAGGATGGGATTCCATTTTGTAGGAGGCAGGGTATGCTTTAAATCAGAAACCAAAACATGGTGTAGTCTCTCCAAGAGCCACAATACATGATCCAGAGGTCAAGAGATAGAAGTGAAGGTAGCTCCTCTCACCACAAACCCTAATGCCCAACTCACAGAATATTTCATTCCCATCTCAGCAACACTGAATCTTAGTCCCCAGGGAATGCTTCCACCAAGGTACACAACCATGGTTCCACTGAATTTGAACATGAGATTACCACCTGGATCTTTTGGTCTTTTATACCACTGAACCAACAGGCAGGAAGACGGGGTTAATCTAACAGCTGTAGTCACTGATTCTGATTAGCACGGGGAAAGTGGGTTCTTCTCCACAATGGAGATGAAATGGCAAAGTTTAGAAACCAGGTGATTTTCTGGGGACATCTTTAATACTTCCATGCCATACAGTAAAAGTTAATAGAATCCTGCAATTAAATCCAGGAAGGAAACTGAAGACTCAGACTTTTAGGAAGAAAGGTTTAGGTCACTCCACCAGGTAAAGAATCCCAACCAGCTGATAATGTGGCTGAGAGTGGAAGAAATACAATGGGGAGTGGAAAAAAGGAAGCCATAGATGGTAACTGTTCCTCCCATTTTTATTTTATATGCAAGTTATTGGAAGTTAACTTAATTAACTTGTTAAAGTACAATTTAGTCTTTAGGTTACAGAATAATGAATGAGACTGTGATTGAATTTAAGCAGCAAATAATAGAAGCCAGAGAGGAACACAGCCGTTCCTGGGACTGTTTGTCTCCTCATTTTGGGGAAAGGATGAGAACTTCACTTATAACAAAGTTACCTGTAACCTAACTGTTAGGTAGAAATAGGCATTTTTGTACAGGAGTTCAAGTGCAATACATGGAACCTGCATAGCCAAAGGAGTGGACTGTGCCACTTATAGATTGGCTGCCTCTCAGCTCCAAGTGCATTCCAAAAGCAACTCTGTCCTTTAACTGAAGTGTGTGGTTTATTTACGGTTTGGTTTTGTCTACCATCTTGCTGTTTGTTTTCTATTTTCCTGTCACTTGTTCCCTTTCTGCCTTTTTCTGCACCTTTTGCTAAAATTGAGTATTCTTTGGCATTCCATTTTATCTCTACTCTTGCCATATTAGCTGTACCTACTTTATATATCTTTACTATATAATAGCTCTTCTACATTTAACACATATTGACCATTTCCAGGGCTCTTTCTTTGTATGGATCCGAGTTTCCATTCAGTGTCTTTTTCCTTCCATATGAAGACATTTCTTTAATGATTTTGTAATGCATTTCTGCTGGCAATGAATCCCCTTGACTTTCATTGGATAATTTTTTTACTATAATTTGGGAAGACACTTCCATTGGATATAAAATTTTAGGCGGATGGTTTCCTTTGCAGCATTTTAAAGATGTTTTTTAATTGTCTCTGGCTTGCACTGCTTCTGATAGGAAATTTTCTTTAGTCTATGTATATAAAGTCTTTTTTACCCAGTTTTTTTTTTTTTTTTTTTTTTTTACACCGACAGCACCTGGTCTTCCTAGGCATTCCTCCTGTTTTTAAGATTTTCTCTTTATGTAAGTTTTTGGATATTTGATTATAATGTGAGGTTTTCTTTGTTGTTTATCCCCCTTTGGATTTATTGAGTTTCTAGGATATGTGGGTTATAATTGTCGAATCCAAAGTTTTCAACCATTAATATTTTTTTTGAGTATCTTTTTCTGTTCTCATCTCAATCTTCCTTACATTGAGCTATAAATTCAATGCGATCCCAATCAGAATCTCAAGGCTTTTTTTGTGTGTGTGTAGAAATTGATGAGCTCATTATTAAATTCATATGAACATACAAAGAACCTAGTATAAAACTAGAGG
>NW_011889118.1:1158453-1161186 GCF_000151845.1 Pteropus vampyrus
CTGTAACCTAACTGTTAGGTAGAAATAGGCATTTTTGTACAGGAGTTCAAGTGCAATACATGGAACCTGCATAGCCAAAGGAGTGGACTGTGCCACTTATAGATTGGCTGCCTCTCAGCTCCAAGTGCATTCCAAAAGCAACTCTGTCCTTTAACTGAAGTGTGTGGTTTATTTACGGTTTGGTTTTGTCTACCATCTTGCTGTTTGTTTTCTATTTTCCTGTCACTTGTTCCCTTTCTGCCTTTTTCTGCACCTTTTGCTAAAATTGAGTATTCTTTGGCATTCCATTTTATCTCTACTCTTGCCATATTAGCTGTACCTACTTTATATATCTTTACTATATAATAGCTCTTCTACATTTAACACATATTGACCATTTCCAGGGCTCTTTCTTTGTATGGATCCGAGTTTCCATTCAGTGTCTTTTTCCTTCCATATGAAGACATTTCTTTAATGATTTTGTAATGCATTTCTGCTGGCAATGAATCCCCTTGACTTTCATTGGATAATTTTTTTACTATAATTTGGGAAGACACTTCCATTGGATATAAAATTTTAGGCGGATGGTTTCCTTTGCAGCATTTTAAAGATGTTTTTTAATTGTCTCTGGCTTGCACTGCTTCTGATAGGAAATTTTCTTTAGTCTATGTATATAAAGTCTTTTTTACCCAGTTTTTTTGTTTTTTTTTTTTTTTTACACCGACAGCACCTGGTCTTCCTAGGCATTCCTCCTGTTTTTAAGATTTTCTCTTTATGTAAGTTTTTGGATATTTGATTATAATGTGAGGTTTTCTTTGTTGTTTATCCCCCTTTGGATTTATTGAGTTTTTAGGATATGTGGGTTATAATTGTCGAATCCAAAGTTTTCAACCATTAATATTTTTTTTGAGTATCTTTTTCTGTTCTCATCTCAATCTTCCTTACATTGAGCTATAAATTCAATGCGATCCCAATCAGAATCTCAAGGCTTTTTTTGTGTGTGTGTAGAAATTGATGAGCTCATTATTAAATTCATATGAACATACAAAGGACCTAGTATAAAACTAGAGGACTTAACACTACCTAGTTCCTAGATGTATTATAAAGCTTCAATAACCATTAAAAAGATTACTTAAAATTGACTTCATTAAAACTGTTCTTTCAGAGACACTATTAAAGCGCATGAAAAGGCAAGCCATGAAATGAAAAAATATTCACACTGCATATGTCTTCCAAGAACTTCTATCCAGAATATATAAAGGTCTCTTGTAATTCAATAAGATGACAAACAGCCTACTAAAAATGCACAAAAGATATGAACAGGCACATCACCATAGAATACCTACAAATGAAATATAAATTAAAGCCATAATGACATACCACTACACACCCACCAGAATGGCTAGAATGTAAAAAGAAAAAAAAAAGACTGACAATAACAAGTCTTGGCAAGGATATGGAGACGCTAGAACTCAGCTATATTACTGATGGCGATGAAAAATTATACAACCAACTTGGAAGACAGTTTGGCAGTTTCCTATAAAAGTTAAACACTTAGTATATGTATTCATTTTCTATTGCTGCTGCAACAAATTACCACAAATTTATTATCTCACTTATGACACAGGTCAGAATTCCAATAAGCTTGGCTGGTTTCTCTGCTCTGGGTCCCATTAGGCCAAAATTAGAGTGTCAGCCAGGCTGGGCTCTTATCCACAGGCTTTGGCAGAGGATCTGCTTCTAGGTTTGTTCAGTTTGTTGGTGGAATTCAGCTATATCCAGTTGTATATCCACTGGCTGTCAGTCGGGGGTGGGGGTCATTTTCATCTTCTAGAAGCTGTCTACATTGACTGGCTCATGGCCTCCTTTTTCCATATTCAAAGCCAGAAAGGGTGGGTCAAGTCCTTCTCACTCTTTGAATATCTCCGACCTCTCCCACCACATCGCTCTAATTGGCTCTTCTGCCCTTCTTTTCTGATACCTCCATGTGATCACACTGGGTCCATCCATTTTACCCAACATAATCTCCCTATCTTAAGGTCAGACAATTAACAACCTCAATTCCATCTGTCAAGTCTCTTTTGCCATGTACCATAACATATTCACAGATGTATCAACACTGGGGCAAAGATCATGGGAGCCAAAATCCCACCCATCATACCAAATAACCCAACAATTCTAGTCTTTGCTATTTTTCCCAATAATAATAAAAATGTATGGGCATGCAAAGACTTGTATAAAAATATTCACAGCAGCTTTGTTTGTAATAGCCAAAACCTTGCTATTTATTTGCAATATTCAAAACAATGTTTCCAATGTTTGAACTCAAATGTCCAACAGCAGGTAAGTGGATAAACAAATTATGGTGTAGTCATACAATGGAATATCGCCCAGCAATAAAAAGGACAAACCTGTGATACACACACGAGTCCATTCTGTATAATTTCATTTCTATGAAATTCTAGGGAAGGTGAATTTAATCTATAATAGTAAAAAGCAGATCAGTGTTTGCCTTGGGTCAAGAAATGGAGGCGGGACGGACAAGACAGGACACAAGGGAACTCTATGGAGTGATGGAAATGTTCTATATCTTCGTTGGGTGGTAGTTATAAAGGTCTATACATTTATCAAGACTCATCAATTTTTCATTTTAAGATGCACATTTTACATGTGTGATTTTTACCTTAATGAAGTAGAAACTGTTCCTTCCTCAAGCACTTATGGAAATCAGACCTAAACCATACATAACCTCTG
>NW_011889118.1:1161236-1167985 GCF_000151845.1 Pteropus vampyrus
CAATTAACAACCTCAATTCCATCTGTCAAGTCTCTTTTGCCATGTACCATAACATATTCACAGATGTATCAACACTGGGGCAAAGATCATGGGAGCCAAAATCCCACCCATCATACCAAATAACCCAACAATTCTAGTCTTTGCTATTTTTCCCAATAATAATAAAAATGTATGGGCATGCAAAGACTTGTATAAAAATATTCACAGCAGCTTTGTTTGTAATAGCCAAAACCTTGCTATTTATTTGCAATATTCAAAACAATGTTTCCAATGTTTGAACTCAAATGTCCAACAGCAGGTAAGTGGATAAACAAATTATGGTGTAGTCATACAATGGAATATCGCCCAGCAATAAAAAGGACAAACCTGTGATACACACACGAGTCCATTCTGTATAATTTCATTTCTATGAAATTCTAGGGAAGGTGAATTTAATCTATAATAGTAAAAAGCAGATCAGTGTTTGCCTTGGGTCAAGAAATGGAGGCGGGACGGACAAGACAGGACACAAGGGAACTCTATGGAGTGATGGAAATGTTCTATATCTTCGTTGGGTGGTAGTTATAAAGGTCTATACATTTATCAAGACTCATCAATTTTTCATTTTAAGATGCACATTTTACATGTGTGATTTTTACCTTAATGAAGTAGAAACTGTTCCTTCCTCAAGCACTTATGGAAATCAGACCTAAACCATACATAACCTCTGATGACAGTATAGAAAGTTCACCCGCCTGGCCTGCCACTGTGCCCCACACCAGATCCTAGGCATTTGTCATTTCCAAGCCTTTCCTCCTGACTTTTTCTTCTATGGTCAAGGATATCAAAGCAGCCAGCTCCCACACAGGTGTGCGGGCAAAAATGCAGTTAAATGTAGTTCACCATAATTGAAGGTAATTCGAGCTGTCACATTTGCTGTAACCAGAGGTCTCAGGAGCCAGAGAGGCCACTCACATTAATTGTAACTGACACCTCCTTTCCTCCTTCAGGCAAATTCAGCCCTGGTGCAAGGGATCCTTCACTTTGGGTTCAAGTAACCCCAACTGGCTCTCTCAATCTCTTTCTCTTTTTACTTTTTCTTTCAGTGAAAAATGACTAAGATGATTAAAAGATAAAAAGGAAGAGATAGTTGGGAAAGCTCAAGTCAGCCCATTAGATATTGTAACAAAGCTGATTTCAGCACTTTGGGCCTATTATTAGGTCCAAAAGGACCAGAATACTGACTTGGTTGATGGCTTTTTCAGACTCCTGCACAGAGTTGCTGGTGTCTCCCAGCCTTTTCCCCCGGGTCCATTTAAGAAACTAGGTAAGAGAAGAAACAAACAGGCCCAGGGCCCATCTCCCCAGAGCCGTGAGCCGTGCTCAGAGAATGAGTGCAGCAGCTCTGGGGAGAGGGCAGACACGTTAGGAGAGCACAATACCTTCTTCCCAAATGGCTCAGTCCTGAGAGCCCAGGCCTCTAGGGGAAACACACACAGCTTTGGAAACTGGCACTACAGATTCCAGGCCACACAAAGGCTATCTCCACCTTTGATTGTATTTGACCATTTTTTTATCTTTGGAAGAGAACAGTCCTGTGTCATGAGGATACTGTGAACATTTAATGGGATCTTATTTGTAAACCGTTCTTTGAAAATCGGAAGTAGTATTTTATCCTTCTATTTTAAATTCTGGATTGTTTTGTTTTAAAGGCACCACGATCCCCAACATCCTAACTGCTTCCCCGATCAGAGTTCACAATCCCTGTAGAAAATGCTCTGCATAAAAGTTATTACTCTGGTTCATATTATCGCCAGCCAGCTAGCTACCTGTCCTCAGTGTGCTGAGCAATTAGACTACTTCAGTTGAGTCCCTTTTTTCTCTGAACAACTCCAAGAAAAGCTAGAAGCCTATCATTCATTTGGGCACATGATCGTTTACTGTGTTCCTAGAAAGACTACAGTGCTTTGAGGGGCCAGAAAGTGATACCCCATCTGCCTCCCTGAGAACTTCCACAGTGCCAAACACATGGGAAGCCCTCCGTGGTAATCTCAAGTGTGTGGTAGCTGTTGATGTCTGGAAGGATCTCTCTACCTGGAGTTGGGGTTCTTACCTTAACTGCTGTGTAAGATATCATATTGCATTTATTTCTAACAGTACAGTGTCAAAAACTGAATAATCTTTTTTAATCGGTTAGGTGGATTTGGGGTTACCTCTTTTATGTCATTCCTGCTTACATGTAGAAACAGCATAGAGAAGGGACTGGAGTCACAGCAGAGCTCTGGCACCTGGGCATAACCAGAGGTGTAACTGCTACAGACCACAGTGAGAAGCCATTACAGATATGCCATTACAGCTGTAACCACCAGGAGTTTAGCACAGTGCATTGCCCTGCAACAGATCTTAGGAAGACCCACATTTCAGACCATTAAGTGGAGGTGATAAGTGTTTCCAGATCTTTAGATTTGGGGCTCTACCCCTGGTATCAAGTGCCCCACCTTCATCCAAGGGTAAAGCCTGCTCTCTCCTACCAAAACCAAGTAGCGTGCTATGTCCACATCATAGGCAGTGCTTCCATGTGTTTGAATGGCACTTTACAGTTAAAGCCACCAAACATATCCACCATTTCATCCAATTCCATAGCAACTCTATAAAGTAAGGACATGCAAAACCAAACCAGCTGCTAGACACTGGTCCAAGAGCTATTGTTGACACATCCTAACATCTCGTTTCACTTTTACAATTTCTTCATTAAGAGGCTTTTGAAGACCTTTTAGCTACAGGAAGAAGTGCAAAGTGGCGGGGTGAGGAAGTGCTCAATGACCCATCAAAAAGCCCTCCATCTGTAATCCTCTGTCTCCTCAAGGATATGCCAGCCCCTGTTTTTATTTAGAACATGGCCCCCAGCTTGTTTCTTGCTCCCAGAATAATGAGTTTGAAACGACTCTACGCAAAACTCTACTCCCTATCTGCCGGCCAGTCATCTAAACGCCTGCTCCCTGAATCTTCTGCACTGTTCTCTCTACCTGAAGCTCCCACTGCTGCAAAATCCAAACCCACAGAACCATTCCATCTACACATTCAAACGTGAGAATCCAGTGTGCCAACTACCAACCAGGATCCAGAAACTGCCCACTCCCGAATCCTCTTTCTATTACACTCACTTTCTACTCCTCACCCGGTTAGCGGTCTCCATCGACACTTTACCCCAAGGGAACCTGGCAAGGGAACCAGTCGGCCAGAAAAAACTGACCTCAATAAGAAACAGAGCCAGATTCTCAGCCCCAGGTGTGTCTAGATGTCTAGAATTTCTTTCAGAAAAACCTGCCTGTGTAGTCTCTCCCATATTACCTAATGAAAATTTATTTAAATGTAGATACCTGCTATCAGATCCTCTACTAAATCCTCTTGCATCTTATTAAGTATAACCAACTAATTCTGTTAGACCATGAAAGTCAGAGTTCCCAAACACCAGTCCACAGACCAGCTGCACCAGGATTCCCTGGAGATATTTTTACAAAATCCCAAAAACAAAAGCCACAACAATGACAGCGACTTCCTGGCTTCACCCTTCTCCCTGTCCTGCAAAATTCTGATTCCACTGGTCTGGAAAGAAACCAAGGGCTATGTATTTTGAAGTTCCCCTAGGATTTTAATACACAGCTAAGTTAGGGTACCACCACTCCAGGGAGACCTGCCGTGTCCACAGGCTCCCCGTCATCTCTGACTGGCCAATCTTACTGCTGCTACATGGATTGGGATTATCGGCTATAGCTGAGCCTAAAATTTTCTATTTCTTCATCTACTGTCATAAAGAGTAATTGAATAATATTTTGAAATTTACAGAGCATTTTCATTTGACTTAGTGAATCAAATGATACAATATGATATCATATACCGCAGTGGTCCCCAACCTTTTTGGTACCAGGGACCAGTGCTCCTATGAGAATCTAACGCCTGATGATCTGAGGTGGAGCTGAGGCAGTGATGCTAGCTCTGGGGAGCAGCTGCAAATACAGATGAAGCTTCACTCGCCCACTGCTCCCCTCCTGCTGTGCAGCCAGGTTCCTAACAGTCCACAGACCAGTATTGGTCCGTGGCTCAGAAGTTGGGGACCCCTGATCTACCATATACTATGTTCCAGGAACTATTCTTAGTGCTTAAACTATAGAAAGTCACTGAATCCTCACAACGACCCCATGAGTAGGTTTAATATTCTCTCTAGTCATATAGATGAGGAACCTGAGACTCAGAGGTTAACGAATCTGCTCAAGGTCTTACAGTAATATCAAAGCTGGGATTCAAACTCCAGCAGTATTTCACTCACTTTCAAGTCTTTCAAGCCCATGCTTTCAACCACTCTGCTCTACTGCTTTTCAGAGCAAGCACAAGCATTACTCCTACTTGAAAGAATTTAGGGGACTGGCTCGAACTCATCAAAATAAGTGGAAAAACTTATCAAGGGAGAGGACATCCCTTCCATGTGTCAGCTCAGGCCTCTCAGAAAACTTCAGACATAAAACCACAATCAAGAACACAGTTTCATTACACGTCAGTCCATGCCTCCTCGCCAGCCCTCGCAGGCTCTAGGCACTAGGAGCCTACCTGTGCCACGTGCACAGCATATGACACAACATGCTGCACTTCACTGTCCAAAAGGGACAACTCGGTCACCTTGCAAGAAAGAGTCTGTCAAAGTTGCACCAGCTACATAATCAGATGAGAGTTCTAGAAATGGAAGAGATTATAGAAAGAGACCAAGTCAAGAAACAGAAAACAGGCTGTATCTTACATGCCAGCTCTGATCAACTGACAGAGGTTATGAAGCTTAGCAAAGGGGGTGGGGGTGGCGAAAGAAAGAAGGGAAGGAAGAGAGATGAGAAGAAAAGCATGACCAATTAGTGATGGAAGGGAAGGGAGTTTCCTAAAGTCTCAAAACCACTTAATGACAGGTAAGACCCAGACTTCGGTCTCGGCTCCTGCACCAGGGTCCAGGAATCATCCTAAACATGAACTCTAGGCTGATATTAACTTCTATTAACTGCTAATACAATGATAAAAGTCATCAGCTCTGACCACAAAACAGCTTACCACCTGCTGAATGAGACTACATGTATCCACTTATACTCAACCCCAATTCCAGAAAGGGTGTGCGACAGTGAAGACCATGCAGTACAATTCAAATGAGCAAAAACTTGTTAATCCAGAAGTTGTAGTGGTTGGCAGCATGCAAGACTTAACAGTGCTTTGAAAGCTGCAGCAGAGTGTCATGGTTAGAAGTGCAAGTCTTTGGTCTCAGGTGACACAGGTTAAACTCCAGTACCTCTACCACCTAGTTGTGGGACACTGAAAAAGCTTACCGCCATGAGCCAGCTCTCTCATATCTAAAATGAGTATGAAATATCTATAACAGGAGGTCCCTATAAGAATTAAATGAGTATGAAAAGTGTCTCTGACGATGCTTAGCACATACTAATGGCTACTGTCATGATTATCATCGTCATCTTTACTAACAGCATAACTTAACATTTTCTATATGGAATCAGGAAAACCAGTGACTGAGCTATATAACAAAGATTTTTTCAGGGATGACTGAGTTATGCAAGGCTCTTTTCCCCCAACTCAAAATCATTCCAACTATTTTCAGAATCCTGCAATTTGCTTTAATCAGTTTCCTGCCTTCTCCCATGCTACTAAATCAGTGGTTCTTAACCAGGGGGCACACCTCAGAGAGACACATATCTTAGTAGAGTAGATAGGCTCATAGCAGTGGGTATAGATCAAAGGAGCATACTCATATTAGAATGTAATTTCACATTTTAAGATTTAAAACCTTAATACATATGGCAGGAAGCAAAGTTTGATTAAACCTTTGTTGATGGCATGTACAGAGAAGAAACACCAGCCTCTCTGCACATTAGTGATCCTCGTGGAGGATGCGGGGGAGGGGCAGTGAGCATGCACATCACCCAGGAAAGCACTATCAGCATCTTGGAAAGAGGGGCTAGAGTTTTTATATTCATGCAAAGAGGACAGGACCCTAAAAGGGGGGAACAGGGAGGCGAAGTCAAAATGGTATAGATGATAGAGGTTCCATTCATCCCTCTTGCGACCACATCAAAGTTGTAACAGAAACACAGAGGAAATATCAAGCAAATTCGCCAGGATCTAGATGAACAGAAGCACTACAATTAGGGAGAGAAATAAGAAATCACCTTGTACCGGTAGAAAGTAGGAAGGGACGAAGATGACAAGCTGCCTGGTTCCCAGCAGCTGAGTGGGACAAAGGCTATGGCAGTGGCAACCAGCAGCTACAGACACCTCTTAAAGGTGCGACATCTGCAACCGGACTTTCGTGGTGACGGAAGTGCTCACTATGAGCACCAGGGCCGGGTCGGCTACTCAGTGGGCAACAGGGACTTACAGGGGGACACTGAGTTGTCAGAGCGAGGCCAGAGATAGGCTTTCTCCCAGGCATACATACTGGTAGAATCCGTTGTTCCTCTGTTGAGCTCTCCTCTTTCCCAGTGTACAAACTCAGTGTCGCTATAGCTAAGATGTCATCAAACTGGATAACAGGTCACTCCGTCCAGAGGATTCCCTGAGATGCCACCTCTCCCAACTCACGATCCTACCCAAGCCACATCCAGTTGTGTCTTTGGCTAGTCCTGTGCAACTTGCTGAACAAGCTCCAAGACCCACACTGGTGGCAGCTAATCTCGGTTTCTGGCATGGTTTCTTGAGGCAACTATAAGCACAGCATCTGTGGG
>NW_011889118.1:1169150-1222841 GCF_000151845.1 Pteropus vampyrus
ATAATAGTCAAAGAAACCCCAAGACCTACAACCAAGAATACTTTATCCAGCAAAGCTATCATTTAGAGTCAAAGGACAGATAGAGAGCTTCCAACATAAAAATAAGCTAAAGGAATTCATCAACACCAAGCCCATATTATAGGAAATGCTGGAGGGACTTCTTTAAGAAGAAAAAACATGTATCAAAATCATGAATAAAGAATGGTAATAACTACATATCTATCAATGACTACCTCAAAAGGAAAAGAATTAAGTGCTCCAACAAAAGGATAGGATGGCTGAGTGGATAAGAAAACAAGACCCCTACATATGCTGCCTACAAGAGACTCTCTTCAGATTAAGACACACGTAGACTAAAAGGAAGGGGATGGAAAAAGATATTGCCTTGATAGACCTAGAGGGTATTGTGCTGAATGTACTAAGTCAGATAAAGACAAATACCATGTGATTTCACATACATGCAGAATCTAAAAAACAAAATAAACAACAACAACAAAAAGGGAAACAAAGTCATAGATAAAGAGAATATTTTTAGGGCTACTAGCCAGGAAGGGGGTTGGGAGGATTGTGAAAAAGGGTGAAGGGATTAAGAAATACAAATGGTTACAAATATAAAGATATAAAGTGTAGCATAAAGAACATAGTCAACAATATCGTAATAAATATGTACAATGAAGAGGGGTACTAGATTTAGTGGGGTGAGAGCTGGGGTGGGGTTGAGCATAAAGGATATGAGTATATATGTTATACAAGAATTATCTATTTTGACCATTCATGACAAAACTCTTTAGAGATTTG
The DNA here is from genome assembly GCF_000151845.1 of Pteropus vampyrus. Taxonomy (NCBI): domain Eukaryota; kingdom Metazoa; phylum Chordata; class Mammalia; order Chiroptera; family Pteropodidae; genus Pteropus; species Pteropus vampyrus. The sequence continues at coordinate 1,169,949 of NW_011889118.1, forward strand.
GGGGTTCAGAGCAACATATCAAACAGGTAAAATATTTGCACATAATAATTTATACTTATTTTGCTGCTTCTACTGTTATATGGAAATTCCTTAAGAATAAGGATATATACACATTCCCATGCAACAACTGTGTAAGTGGCAAATGGATGATAAATCTCATAGCGTAGACGGGCATAAAAGATATTCTGATGAACAGATATTTGTTGGAAGGTGATGTTGTGTAGTGGTTAAAAGCACCAGCCATGGAACCATACCAAATCTCAGCTCTGACATTTACTAATTGCATGTCTTTGGTCACATTATTCTTGGTAACTCAGTCTCCCTATCTGTTCCTATCTCATGGATTGCAAAGACTGATGAAGGAGGTATTCCGTACATTGGAATCTGAAGTCCCAAAATTTGGCTCAAGCTCTCCTGCCCTAGGGCCCTTAGTGATAGCCCAAATACTGGATTGGTGGCGCTTCAACAGAAAGCAACTATTTAAGGACCGCTTAGTCTCTCATTCGAGAAACACAATCAGCAAATGTCTCATCTCTATTGACCAATGAGGAAACTGATAGGAAAAGGAAAAAAAGTTCTGCTTTCTCACTGACAGGTTCAGAGCTCCTCAGAGGATAAGATATGATATATGCTAGCTGAATGGAGAGCTGAAGTTTATGTCAAATCTTAGATGAAATTACCAGTTTTGCCAAGGACAAAGGTTTTGACCAAGGGCCACCCAGGAACCCATTTCTGATTTCACCGAGCTGACACTGGTACCTGTCAGTACCTCAGTATCTGTAGAATTTCTCAAGGCTGAGAAACCAATTTCTTCCACGCTTGGGTAATTCCAAGGCAACTAAATAAACTGCTTCATCTGGCTGCAAATAAGCATGAGAAATTTCAGCCTGATTAGTTTGTCTGAACATATAAATGTCTGAAGGCAGACTCTCTGAAATGGGACAGACATCTCAACCCTGGTCACAGTGCACTAAGATGGCGGTGGGCTTCTTGGTGCCTATGGTGACTGCTTGGGAGGCCTGGGTGGAGCCAAGAGGAGACTATTTAAAATCCCATGCTCTTCTGGTGAAAAGAGCAGTTTGTGTGTGAATTAATAAAAATTAATAATAAGAGAATTCCTATGTAGTCTAGTGTTTTCCTTATGTGATTCATTAATGCTCACATTTAGTTTAAGGACATCATTATGCCTATTTTAAAAATGAGAAAATTGAGGCTTTCAGATGTGAAGTAACTTGTATCTGACTTGAAAGCCGGGACTCTTGAACATTCAATTAATTAAACATCAAAATTTCTCCTTTTTTCTTGCTTTTTCCCCTTTTAAAAATCAACAACAAAGCGAATACCTTGCAACTCACATCAAACACTATAAAATTCTGTATACTCTTTATTGCAGCAATTTCATGCCTAAAAACTGATTCTAAGGAAATAATCACAGATGTCCATGGTGATTTTGCTACCAAGTTATTCAATGCACCATGGTTGATAGTGGTGAAGAGAGGAAAATAACCTAAATTCCCAACAACAGAAGATGGGTTAAATGAAACCACCACTTTAATGAAACATGCAGTTAGCAAGGACAGGTATAGAAAATCACACGACATGCTAAAAGACATTCACAATATGCCTTTAGTTTCAAAAGAGTATATTTTAAATAACACTTCTTTTTTAAAAGATGTAGTTTTATTGTGTTTTTGTTTATCTATGCTTACTATGTGCTCCAAAATGAACATGTTTTACTTTAAAATATTTTAAGCTAGCAGAAAAAAGAACTGTAAGCAGAGCTGCCCCTTCAAGAGAACCCAATACATAAAAAAGTAATAAATTCCTTCCATTGGAAAACTACTTAAGATTCAAGTTACATACAGCTTTTTACCAGAAACATACCTATGGTCTTTAAAAAAAAAAAAAAAAAAAAGCCACACTGATAACATATCCAAATTTGGCCACCTAAACTTATTTACTTCTATGACTGACTAAAGGGTTAGTGCTCTCAAGAACATTTTCAGATGGCATCAAGTTTCTCAGCTGTCCCAGGGCCCGAAAAGGTCTCCCAAGATGACAAAGATGTCACTTGCAGAACAATGCCAAGACCTAGTCTTTCAACACCCAGGTCTGGGCACATCTTCTCCATCTAGTACACCCTAGCCTTCAGTGAGAACCCCAAAGTTCAATTCCTTTCGCAGCAGCTAGCCCCAGGGGTTGGCTCAGTAATTTTTCTAAGTAAGCCAGCCTTTTTTGGCTTTGAGTAGAAGTGGCAATAAGAAGAAATAAAAGAAACGTAGCCTCAAACTGAGAACCAAAGGACAAGGCTTTTCCCTAAACCCCCTTCAATAGAACACGATCCAAAAACAATCTCTAAAATCTAGTGTTTGAGCCTGTGAAAACTTATTAATAAAACTTACTAATTACTTATTATGACTTGTTAGTATTCAATATCGAAACGTTTGTCTTTCATTACTCACTTTACTTTCATGTATCTTACCGCCAAGCGCCTTTCATTTTCAAATCAGAAATGGATTGAAAAGTGAAGCGAATGGAGAGAGGAGCTCTAAGGAACAACTAGAGTTTCCATCTAAAGATCCCTACAGTTCCCTAAAAACATATTCTTAAATGACAAAAAAAAAAAAAATGATAATATCAAACTGCCAGAAAAAGGCCATGCTGAAAAAATATAATCATTAACTGTTGTTTATTGAACACCATTTTTCCCCAAGTGATAGCCTTGCTCTCAGGCCTCGGCTGAGATGAGATGCTGGTGTTCCATCTCCATTGGAGGGGACAGAAACAGTGGTTCATGTGCCTTGGGTACAAGGCTGCTGAGCCCCCCCACAGTCCTTGGCTCGTCACCAACATCAAAACTGGCCTTAGCTTTCTGGCATTTTTTATTGGCAAGATGGGAAGGAATTAAAAATACGAAATCCAGAATGACAGCAACTTTTTCTAACGACAGCTGGCAGTGGGGACTACTCTCCCTTAAAAAAGTAGGGGGATCCAAATAAGCTAAGTGGAGCAGAGCCTTCTACCGGCCTGAGAGGAGAACCACACCAGGCTTCCTGATCCAACAGATCCAGGTTTGACCCCAGCATAGCCTCCCCTGCCTGCTGCCACATTCGTAAGCAATGCTCAGCCCTCCAGGTTCTGTTCTCTCATCTCTAACATGGGTATGACTGTCCACCCAACCTGCTCTATTTTGTTTCCCAAATTAAGTATCAATTTCAACATCGTGTATAATTTTCTTAGCTATTATGTTTAAGAGTATAACCTACAAAAGGGGAGATTTTTGTCCAGCTTGTTTACTGCTGCATCACCAGAACAGCGCCTGGCACACAGTAGGCACTCAAATACTTGTTGAAAGAATAAAATAAGAATTCTAAAATGTTTCTCAGATGGTTATAAGAATTAAATGATTTAACAGTGGAAAACATTTGACGCACACAGATATTCAATAATCGTACATTTCCTCTTCCTTCTTTTAAACTTTCAATGTACTTTTAGGTTTATTTTCTCATTTCATGGATCTCAGAACTGGAACTTGAAAAAAATCACATGGTCCAATTCCCGGCCTTCAGGCAGATAACATTTTTTGGACCCCATTTTAGAGTTGAGGCAACTAAAATCTAGAGGAATAAATGACATTAGTTTCCTATTGCTGCTGTAACAAATTACCATAAATGTAGTGGCTTGAAACAATGCAAATAGTTTCGAAATGCAAAACAAATCTTATAGTTATAGAGATCAGATGTTAGAATGAGTCTCACGGGGATAAAATTATAGTGTTGGCAGACTGCATTCCTTCTGGAGGCCTTGGGAAAGAATTTGTTTCCTTGACTTTCCCAACTTCTACAGGTTGCCTACATTCCTTGGCTTGCAGCCACATCACTCTGACCTCTGCTTTCATCATCACATTTTCTCTGGCTCTGACCTTCTTAAATGGATTGTGTGGGCCCACCTAAAAAAAATCTAGGACAACCTCTCTATCTCAAGATCCTTAACAATTATACCTGCAAAGTTTCCTTTTGCCACGTAAAGTAACATCCACAGATTTCAGGGATAAGGATGTGAACATCTTTAGAAGGTCATTACTCTGCTTGATTTTGCCCCAAATGACACAGGTAGTAAATGACAATGAAGACCTTCACCCAGGGTTCCTCCCTCCTAGCAGAATCTCTCCCAACACTGAAATTTCCTCTCCAACTCATGGGCACACATGCATACACACACACGGCAGAGGTTATTACTGCAGAATGAAACAAGAAAACAGGGGCACCCAAAGGGTAGAGGACCAGGTCACAGGGTAAGCCTGTGGATGTCTAGGACTGGAACCCAGGTTCCCTGCCCAGTCCAGCCCTCCTTCTCCAGTGTCATGTGGCCTGCTCTAATATCAACCGGAAGGAGTGTTTCTGCAGAGCACATCCTATGAGGCTTTCAGTGCCCAGGAACCCTCTATCTCATTTTCCGTCTCTTTTTGGCATTTAAAGTAGCAAGTGGCTAAGCCTTGTTTCTTTAATGATGACAGAATTCTACAACTGAAAAGAAACCACAGGAGATCAAAAAAGTCTACCCTGGTACCAGCCTGCATTGTTTGCCCCCAACAGATGCCACCATCTAGTAATACATTTTATCACACCCGCTCTACATCTCCTCCTGCCTGCCAGTCTGTCGGAAACACCCTCTGGGCACGTGTCACAAAATGCCTTAATCATTCATGTCCTCTTGAGCACTAGACTATAAACTCCTTGAAGGCAAGAACCATGTAGACACTTTTAAGACTTTTTTTCATGAATTCTTACCTGGCACCTCCCTCACTACAAGTTCAACTGCATTCTATACAAACTGAATCTGGAAGGCAGCCAAGGGCCCTGGATGATGGTAGGCCCTGGTGAGCTGAGTCAGGAAGCACCAGGGAAGCGCATTCCTGGATGCTGAGTAGCTCCTGGGGCAATCTGGAGACTGAGAACTAAGAGATGGTCCTTCCTAGGCCTTGGGGATCTCTACTGTGACCTGGGGCTTCAGAAACAGCTAGCTCTATGTGGGTGAGGGGTCTAGGAATGGGATGGGAGGGGAGGTGCCATTTTTTCCACTCCCCGGTATTTACCTTTTCCTCCCAAATCTAAGTATTCTTAATATCTGCCTCAACTCCCTCCAAACACCCCCACTGATGTCCTCTCATGATTGCAACCTCTGCCTTCATCAGTGGGAAACGGCATACTAAGGAGGAACTGGCCCTCACGACATAACTGCTAACTCGAAGAAGAACTAAGACTGAAAAGGTTAAACTCTCTCCTATTAAACACCTGTGTATAATAGCTGTCTTGATCTAATGAACCATTTTAACGGTTAAACAATTAGCTTCACTAAAAGAGGCGCCCAGTGGACAAACAACATCGCAAAAATACAAATTGAAACCTGAGGAAAGAAATTGATAGAAAAGCAACAACAGGTCGTGAAAGCTGCAAGGGAGAAAACTGTCAGTTCACAATCCACATCAACCAGGGAATTCAAGAAGATCTCATTTTCCCATCTGGGTGGTAGGGGTGGGGGTGGGGGTGAATGACAGGAGAACGATCTCAAAGTCTCAAGGGACTCTGTGCTCTGATCTGAAATCTTTACATCTTGGCCGAGGGGTAGAAAAAGAGGCTCCCCAGTGCCCATAACTGTGCCTGCCGCATATATACAAGTTTTGTGAAACTACACTACCTCGTGAGAAACGAAGGATTCAAGGAGACTGTGGTTCTCTTCTACATGCAAAGAGTGGTGTCAACTGGCCGCCTTTTTGCTCCATAAAAACACTGCTTTCTGCCTCAAAGTCTTCGTATCTTCCTCGTGCTCTGAAAACAGAGCCCCATGATGCAGCCTTCCCTGGCCATCCCATCAGCTACTATTGCACCGCCTCACTTCATCTCCTTCATAAATTGCCTGCTCTCAAGTTACCATCGGTTTACCTGTTTACCGCCTGTTCCCCCACTAGAATGCAAGCTCCATGTGGAGCCTGTTCATCAGATATCCCCAGTACCAAGAACAGTAAGTGTTCAATAAACGTTTGTTGAAGTGGTTGAATTAACTAATGGGAAAACATGGCCTGAGGAACGTGGGTTCTAACTTCCCATCTTGACTTGAGTCTCAGTAAAGTCAAAAGCTTTTGAGTGACTATGTCCCCAGCCTCAAGTGAGGCTTGAGAAAGTTATCTTCTATTTCAGATACTTTAAAATTAGGTCATTTCAAATGCTTTAAAGTAAAACACTCTCCCTCACGTACTCCTGAGTCAGACTTTGCAAGACTTGGTACGCTCTGTTGCTGACGAGAATTTCTGTTCTTCCTTCTTCTAAGATTCCACCTTACTCACATCTTTCTTTTTTTACACCTTCTAAGAAAAGCAGCAGTTCCCTGAAGAACGAATTCTAACATCATCATTTCTGACTGAAGTTCTTGCAAAGCTGGCTAGGATTGCAGCCATCTCTGCTGGTGACCCATGTGCGTAGGCAGGACACAAGGCACTTCTCGGGCCAGGGGTAAGCAAGGCACTGCCTTCCGCCCACCTGCTGGTTAGGGGGGTGGAGGGGTGATCAGACTTAGAAGGAAAAAATTCCAGCTCCCTGGGTGGCCTTGGAGTACCAACCTTCTCATACTTCAAGGGTAAAGAATAGCCAGCCTCCTTTTCCTTCCTTTTTCCTTACCTGCTCATGACTTCTGTACAGAGCTACAATCAACAACATTCTCATCACCATCAAATGCACAAGTGCCTCTGGGAGTACAGTGAGCTCACTGGCCTTGAGTGCATTCCTTTCAAACTGTTTACCATTTACATTTTTGCCATGAGAGAGAAGCAGGAGGCATTTGCAGTCACTCAAGTCCAGTTATGCTATATTCCTTTGGCCTACCCATAAAATAATTAGGCAGGTGCTTTTGTTAAAATATAAGGAACTTCCCTCCTCCTATGACTGAGTTCAGTCTCCTTAAGTTCATGAGAGATCTAAGGTGACGTTACATAAATTGTGTCCCTCTGTTCCTCGAAACCCTCAAATGGCTCCGTGCCTACTTCAGAATAAAATCCAAAGCCCTTACTGGGGCTGAGAAGGCCCTATACAATCTGGTCTCCCATAGTTCTTTGTCCCGGCTCCTTCCGCTCTCCCTACCTCGCTCCACTGCTATCGAATCCACCTCCTTGCTATTTTTCCAAAACAGCATATACACTCCCATCTCCTTGGCGCCTTGGCACCTGCTGTCCCTTCTGCCTCAAATATTCTTTCCACGGCTATCTGTAAGGCTTGCTCCCTTCACTTCGTTCAGGTCCTGCTCATATACCACCACCTCATCAAAGAAGCCTTTCCTGGCCACCCAAAATGTACAGTGATATTGCCCTTCCCCTCTTCTCATCCCCTCACTCTGTGTGTCTCCCTTGCCAGACCGTAAGCTCCATCTATTGGGGGCGGGGGGCCTGTCCCATCAGAATGTAGCTCCACAAGAACAAGAACCCTATTTGGTTTGCTGCTGCTCCTTAGTGCCCAGACAAGTGCCTGACTGCCACACAGTAGGTAGGTGCTCAGGAACTCCTGCTGAAATGCTGAATGAATGAGAGCAATGACGCCTTAGTGCAGACAAGACCTGGTGTTCCTGGAAAGGCAGGGAAAGGAAAGGGGGAGGAAGACAAGGCCCTGTCACCCAGTTTTGCCAAAAGTTGGGAACCAAATATGCTGAGTGACATGGTATTTAACAAGCATCACAGGGTATACCCAATATCCAAGTATTAATAAACTAACACCAAAACTAGGTTGACTGGTTGTTTCCTTCAGTCAGCAAGGTTTTCCTGAATGCCTAGGAAGAATTAAGTCCTTTGTGTGCTTTGTACAGTCCCTAGAAAAGAGAAAACATTGTTCCTGCCTTCAGTCATTTATAATTTTAGAATCAGAAAGCAAAGACATCAGGGTTAACCAACACAGCACCAAGTGGACAGAACAACACAGAGAGGTTGGCACAGTCAGCGGACACATACTGTGGGACATTTGTGAAGCTGGAATTAAAGGGGGTGGTGGGCATAATGTTGGATTCAAGGAAAGATACAGAGAGAGTATTCCAACAGAATGAGAGGAGGAAGTACACGAAGAGCCACTCGTTTTGTGAGAGAGGGAGAGAAGACGATGGCACAGTGATCCCGAGAAGGGCGGACCTAGGAGACGTGGGGAGTAAGAAGCTATCATATACAGGGGGAAAGGATTTTATATGTGAGGCTCAGAAGTCCTGGTTCTCTGCCCTCTTGAAATGTTTATTTCAATCTACAAATGTTTACCGAAAGCCTACACGTAAGAGAAGCACTCAAAGCACAAGGTGGTAGAGCCTTATGTTCCCCAAAGCAGTAGAGAACAGCTCACAATAACAGCAGCCAACACCTCCTGGATGTTGACCCATGCCCTGAACCCCATTCGTGCTCCACACCCGTATCAGCTCGTCAAACCCTCTCAACAATGTTAGGAGGTAGGTACTATCATCATTTTCCAAAAGAAAAAAACGAAGCCCCGGGCCGGTAACCGGCCAAAGGCAACCAAGTTTAAAGAAGGAAGAATTAAACTCAAGCAGTTCAATCCAAAGCCCAAGTCCTTGACTATTACTCTGTACCACATCTCCAGACATCAGGGAAAATAACTCTGAGGACCACAGTGATTTAGGGAAGCAAAAATCAGGACTCTCAGCTGGCGAAAGATTTCTGAGTTGCTTCTGAGTGTAAGAGAAAGCATTTGGATGCCACAGTGATCATAATAGTGTTTCTGGTACATTTCATGGGCAAAAAAGCACAGGAAGTCTGAAGTTAGCACTGCCCTGTGAAGTCTGGGCCGGGTCCTGAGCAGATAAGCAAAGACCAGTGATGATCGCAAGTTATGAATAGAGCAGGACAGGGTGCCAACAGAGCACCCAGCAGGAGAGAAAATGGCCTCAACCAGGCCTCTGGAGCAAGTCCTCCAGGATGCAAATGAGGGTTTGGACCCAAAGAAGAAGCAGACGAGGGCAGGGGAGAGCCATCCAGGGAGACAGCATAATCTGGAAAGAGGCTCTGAGGTGGGAAGGAGTTCGACTGAGAGGAACAGAAAAGGCCACTATGGCCAAACAGTCACAAAGCAGGGGACGGTGGCCGGGCAGCCAGGGATGGAAGACCTGACTGGATTCATCCAGGGCTGGGAATTTCTGGGGAAGATGCAATGAAAAGGACAAATGGGGAGAAAGTTTATGGCATTGCCTTGAAAGGTCTGGAATCTAAGCTGGACAAGAAGAAAAGCAAAAGTATGCAAGGATTACAGGGGAAGAAGAAGGGGTCTCTGGACAGTGCTGAGTAGGCAAGCTGGAAAGAGGGGCCGGGGCCAGGAGAGGGTGCTGAGATAGAAGCTTAGGATCTGCAACACGACCCACGACTACAAAGTCCAAGGTACAAGACTAGGAGTAGTGACTGAGGGGAGAAGAAGTGCCTTGAAACGAGAGGCCAGAGTGTTGCATAGGACATCCGCATAATTTAGCCCAAACAAGTAGAGAGGACGATTACAAACTAGTTGCCAGGGTCATCGGTGAATCAGACAGACTATCTGGGCAGTGGGCAGAACAAAGTGACCCTGAATGAAAAGAAGAAAGCTGGCTAATGTGACCCAGCTAGGGCAGGACTGACCTTGATCCTCGCTCAACCCTTCTGCACCCACATCCCTGCTCTGTCTGTGCTACCTCACAGCTGTGTTCCACCCACAATGCTGCAGGAACAGTCATACATTTAAGGCAACTTCATTCTCACAGAATACCATACACGCTATTTGTCATCCAGGTGAAATGCACACTTCAGAAGCCCAGTTTCTCCTGCAGCTTCTTTAAATGCACATTTTTGCACCCACTTTGAAGTGCATACTTCTCTCCCCAACTCCCATGCATTGTCTTTCAAATATCATTCCTCCTTTCTTAATCTCTTAGTTATAAATTAGGCTAATGAAGGGCCTCATAAACAACATAAATAATGAAATACAAGACATGGAGTTCATTTGATAAAATATTCATTAAAGGTTTAATTAAGTTGAAAAAAAGACACTGATTTCTGCATTAGGGAAAACCCTACAGATCTGAAGAATGAAAGAATCACACATCTGTCACCATTCAGCAGCTTTAGTAATTATAGCAGTGGCACTGTGTGAAATGGAAATGTACATGGAGTGGCTAAGAAATTAAAGGTGCTCTCCAAAAATGTGAATATGCCAGAATGTTAATTGAGACCTTTTCTCTCATGTTCTACTAGAAGCAATCTTGACTGTTTCCACAAAGGAGACCGGAATCTCCTACAGTTTGATGTAGGTACTACATATTATATTATATACATTTAACTATATAGAGACAGATGGATCCACTCAATAAATCATGAGTAACTTAAAACTTCCCATTTTTACAATGATTTCTGAGGAGCTTTAAATGAAATTAAGGTTAGAAAAATATCTAGTTAAAAATTCGTAACTCAAAAAGTAAAAGGTAAAAATGAGCTGGCTGGGTGTATGGCTGACCTCTGTGTCCCCTCTTGGCTAGAGTTCTCTGACTCTGCCAAAGAGACAGTGGAACACTGAACAAGGGCACAAAGCCATTAGTCATCTCCATTAATTCAATTATTGTCATAACCTCTGCAAAACCCTGCTCTATCCCCCAAGCAGAAGGAGCGTCTCCCTTCTCTAAACTCCCCCACCTCACACAGTACTCAAATAAAGCAGAGCTCATCCTCCACTGCAATTATCTGTGTAATATCTACCCAGCTATTAGGTTACCAGCCCCAGGGTATCAGCAGGGAGGGTCTGAGTCATGTTTGAGTCCCTGTGGCAAGGAAAAAGGCAACAGAGGGTGCTCAGCCAGCACTGATGAGCAAGTCAGTGAGGGAGAGCTTCTCTCCAGAGTCTACAGAGAACTCACAGGAACTGTCCTTGGAAACCCAGGAAGGGACACCCTTTGAAGGCTTAGGTGAGAGAGACCATGAAGCTCTTGCCCCAGCAAGTCCAGAGTTCTTATTGGCATGAAACAATCAGTTGTCTCAATAACAACAAAGAGTCATAAAATTGTGTGTGCTCTATAGTCAAAGAAGCCAAAGAATTAATCTAAGGAATTAATCCAAATTTGAAAATACTATGAATGTAATTCACAAATATTTCTAACTGTACAGTATACCACAAGGATCTAATTAAGTAAAACTTAGGTAGAATAATTTGGTAGAATATACGCTGCCAGAAAAAGTGTCACCACAGGTGTTCTGGTCAAGATGACGGAGTAGGAAAATGCTGTGCTGGCCTCTGCCCATAACCACATCAAAATTACAACTAAACTACAGAACAATCATCACTGAGACTCCCCGGAAGTCTATCTAAACAGAAGTCCTACAGCAAAGGATATACTGAAGAAGTCACATTGAGACTGTTTTACTGAGCTATAATTGAGAAATAAAATGGTAAGATAAATCAAAAAAGCATCACCATAGAAGCCATGTACCAGCATTCCTTTAGCCAACCACTAGTTATTAAATTAACCGTCACCTATAATACTAAGTTCATTTGCTAGATTTTCCTTTCGCATTACAGGGTCTTTCCTGGGACCTGAGGAATAGCCTTTATTAAATAGACCTTATTCAATAAACATTAATTAAATGGCCTTTATTAAACTCCGAACATGGTACTAACTCCCTCAAAGTTCTGCTTCCTAATCCAGGCCTTGAGTCAAATATCCTCTCAAGAAGTGTATTAAAGATGAGAGAACATGGAATTTGGAGGCCCGATGCATGCCCACTGTGTCAATGACTCACTCTGTATCTGTGGATTCGAAATTCACACCACCAGCCTGGTTCTCTCTCCACAACTCCAGCCCACTCGTTGATGTTCCTACCAATGTCTCTTCAATATCTTACAGGCATCTCACATTCAGCAAGGCCCAAACTGAGCCCAAGGCCCTGCCCTCCTCCCCAAAACTTGCCCTTTCCTCAGGACCCCCTAACTCAGAATTCTAATTTTTGCAGCTGTCTACAAAAACATAAAGGATTATTATCACTGTTGGTTTTTATAATATTTTTAATATTTTTATATTTATATGTTTTTATTATATTTATATATTTTTAATATTTTAATATTTATAATATTTTTATAACATTTTATAATATTTTTTCCTTGTAAATATTTTTTTGTGGACCACAATGACTTCAAAAAAACTAAGGTGGATTAATTTTGCTTTGGTATTTTTTAATGACACCATTCTTATAATTGGAGATACTGTAGGGTGTCACAAAAACTGCATGAGGAATCATTGCCTCAGAGAGAGTCAAGAAAACCAAGACAGTACACAAAGAGTCCACTGATAAACACACAGAACATGACTCCTTGGGATGAGGAGCTGTCTTGTCTTCCAAGAGGCAAGGAAGTCAATGGGAAGACCCTCTTCTCTCTTTCTGCTGCATTAATTCCCCTGGCTGATGCACTTGCCATGGAGTTATCCCTAGTATACCAGGAACCAAGCCCTTTCCCTCATCTCAACAAGGGGCCTGCTATGTGACGAAGATATTCAGGAGAGTTCACTTCCCAAGATCCTACACACGGTTTGGGGATTACTCTGTTCCTGAACCATAGCTAGAACTACTTAAACCAATTGAGGAAGGGAACAAAGAATCTGGAAAGAAGTGGAAGCTCTCAGAGGCAAGGACACTAGGTCAGTGCTGACAGGTCCCCGTGGTGAGCCAGTGCAACATTTTCATCTAGTTTCCTTCAGTTTCCTCTTCTATGGAGCAAAGATAACACAGCCTACCAAGCTTCCCTCCCTGGGCAGTTGTCGAGGTCAAATAGAAAGAGGTAAAACACTTTGTAAAAGATAAAGCCCCTCACGCTTGCACTAGGTAGCTGCCATCCTCTCCCAGGGGTCCTCTCCCAGGGGTCCTCTCCCAGGCAGGGAGCAAGCATTAACAAGCTGGGTCTGAAAGGCATTATGCTGAGGCTCGGCCCCGAGGCCTGGTGGGAAATGGAGCTCCCCCAGACAAGGTCTTCACTCTCTCTCCTGCTCGAATCAGGTGTTCAATTCATGTGACACCAATAAAAGCTTGTTCAGGAGGTGGAATCACAAAGCAGGCTTTGATAAGACTGAGATGAAAATAGGTCAAACTGCTTTAAGATCAAACCTGGCCCCAACCCAGAGTCTGACTTTTTTTTTTTAAGACAAATTCTTTTTTAAGACAATGACAATTCTTCTGGCATTAGGACTAAGTGGGCCAGTTGCATCTGCTAAGAAGCAAATCTGTGCTACACACTGTTGATGGATATCCCAGTCCGACTCCCAGAAGCCTGGCTCCCCAAGAGAAAATTCACCTCCGATGACAGGCGAGGGAGAAACACTGCGTGAGAGGCCTCTCTGGGCGGGCAGGCTGGCGTGCTCACCAGAGTCAGCAGCCCTGTGTTTCTATTAATTAAACTTAATTTACGAAGCAAGCATTTAAGCAGAAGTCTAAGGTGTGATTAGACAAAGGTACATGAAGATGGCAGCTCTGACCCACATTAAAAATTAATTACGTGGCTTAAATGGACACATCCCTATCTTTGAAAAAAACAGAAAAAGGAAAAAAGCGAAAGCATAAAAAAGAAGCAGGAATTAAACTTTTCATTCTTCAGGAAAGCCTCCAGCACAGATACACTTTGAGGATCTTTACCTATTGAAATATTATATTTTTTCCCCAAGTCCCTCCCACCACTCTGGATTTCCAAACCAGAACTAAGAGCCTCTCATAGAGACATCTATGCAACATGACAAGCAGGAAGGCAGGCATGCTTTGCAGAGACATTCTTTTAAGTCTTTCATTTAGCAAATGCACCAGGACTACAGTTCCAGCAATCCACTGACCAACAAATCTTTGGGTCTTCCAAGAATATCTAAGAGATCATCTCTGATCTTCAGGGAGCTCACAGTTACCCTGGGGAACAAAATCCCAAACACAATTTGAACAATGAGAAAGCAATCAAAGATGAGCTACCTGAGAGCTGGGACTGAGTCTTCTTTCTGTCTGCATTCCTTTCTTAGGGGCTATAAGTGCTGGTGGTGAAGGAAGGGAAGGAGAGAGGGATGGGTGGATGGATGAGTGGATGGGTGGACGGGTGGACGAGTGGATGGGTGGGTGGACAGACAGACGGGTGGGTGGACAGGCAGATAATGGACAGAATTAAGGAGTTATAAATGCATTAAGATGTTAAAGATAGGAAGAAGTGGTAAGCATTCCGCAAGTTTGGGATAACAGAAAACAGGGGCATCTCTGAAGAAGCAAAACCATCAATCTAACCACCTCCCCACCCCTCATCAGCATAGGTCTCAAAATTTCTTAGGAAACTTGAATTACAGAAAACTTCCTGAAGGTAGGATCTATGAATATCTGTTCACTGTCTCCCTCTCGGCACATGTTAGACAACCGGTGAACTGTTGAATGAATGAGACAGAGGAGAGGGTGCATGGTAGTGACAGTACGAGGTTCCAGATCCCGCCTGGATTAGGACTTGACCGACTTGGCTTGTCACCTTAATACACAACATATCACAGTTGCTATCTTTCTAAGCGAAGCCGAAGTCCCTAACAGTGGAAAATGAATGCTCTCTTTGTGCTTTTCTAAAAAGGAAAAAAAAATGACTTTGAAAAACTCTGAAGAGGCCGATTCCTCTCCCCTAATCTCACCCACTGTACTCTAAAGCAGTCTAAGTCCGATGGAAAAGCAAATGACCCTGCTAATCCTGCTCATTGCAGCTCCCTGATAGGCCACAAATTGCAAACCTACTTTACAGAATGCCGAGGCAGCTGCCAGTGGCCCCGCCCTCTGCTGGGCACCTCATGTCTACCTGGCAGAGCTCCTGATTAGAAACAGTGCAGTCACCAAGCAGAAGGCCCTGAGGAGAGCCCCAACTGGAGGATATGCAGCCACAGGAGTTCTTGCCTAACACAGGCACGGGCTGCTCCTGGCACAAGCTGCTCTCAAATCAAGGAGGGATAAGATGAGGTTCCCAAGCATCCAAGTATTCCCACCCCACTGCTAGGTAACAGGTAGAGAGGTACGTTTAGGTCCAGCCTTACATCTGGGGATCATGAGGCATAAGAGTCCTTTTGAGAGAAGATGGCTCAGACTGCATTTGGCAGGCGCTAGACAGAGACAGCCCCAGCCCTCGGCTTGCTGGCAGGATGTGCCACAAAGCCTGTCCCCATGCTGAGTCAGGAGGGACCAGGCAGGGAGCCTAGCACTGGAAAGGTCTGCTCACTACAAGGCCAGCCTCAGGATCCTAGAGCTGGCCAGTCTAAAAAGTCCCTTCCATCGCAGGTCAACATACACATAGACTGATATACACATGAAAGCTATTTTATTCCCTGAACATTACAAATAACCATGCATCCAAGGTCAAGTTCTGGGCAGGGTGGTGGGGGTGGGAGATGACAAAGAAAAGAATAAGACACAGTCCTGTGCATCAGGGACTCAGCCTAAGATCAATGAAGGCTTTCAAACTGAATGAAACTTTCCCCAATAAACTTTACATGAATTGGGAGTTTTATAAATAAGTTATTAAGGTTCACATGCCAACCTTCTTCCTCCTAGATGATAAGGTGCATATTTTTTCAAGGGTAACAGAGACCTCTGAAAATTGGAGGGGGGGAAAGTACACACAGATACAAAATCATGAGCACAATTTCAGGTAGTTCCCAGATAACCCAAAATGCACAGGAAGGCTCCAAAGCAGTCCATGGACCCAGGTCAGGAGCTCAGTCCCAAAGAAAAGCCGGCTGCACCAACTTGCCAGGCTATGTGCACCAACAGCACTGGAGCAGGACAGGGGTGGAGATGAGGTGTGCCCCGACTCACAGTCCACGAAAGAAAGACTAGACTTGCTGCTCCTGAGTCCCAGATCCCAGGATCCCTGGACTTCCTTCATAGCTGCCCCACCTAGGGACTCACCCCTGATCCTTCTGATCTCGCTTTCTTCTCTGCCTGGAATGCTTTTCCCTGCAACCTCCAAGTGTTCGAACCCTGATCATCCTCTCCAAGTCAAGCCCTTTAAAAGCCTTGCCTTCTAGTCTCCCTACCCCTGGTAACGATGAGAACGAGCTCCGGAGCACTTTCTCTGCCCCTCTCTTGAGTCCCAGCTGCTTTGTAAACTGAGCTCTCATTTTCTTATATACATGTCACCTCTCTCTTCAAACTCAGATCCTTTAAGGCAGGGGTTCGCAGATGCTGAATCTTCCAGTACAGCCTCACGGAGGACATTAAATGTGAAATGTTTTGTGTGATGAAGACTGCTAAGTAAGACAGCCCGGAAAGGAAGGAGGCAGAGCTACACACTTGTGAGAGAGTAAAGGACCACCTACAGAAAGGAGGATCCCTTTCCACTGTGCCTGAAGGGCAGGGCAAGGAAAGAGAAATGTTAGGATATTTAAATGAAAAACACAGGAGAACATATTCCCACCAAGACTAGAATGTTAAGTCAACCGTGTAGAGTCTGTGTACAAATGATAACCAGGAGGGAGCCCCCAGATGTTGACTGATATAAAAATCAGCATAATGTTGTGAGAACAGTCCAAAAGCTCTAGTAGAGACAGCTGCTTCAAGATACCCAGATGCTATTCTGAGACAGAGGAGTACCCACAAACCTAGAGATGCAGGCAAAATTAACCAAGCACTGGTTTATCTGCTAACAGTGCCAACCCAATGGACCTCCTGGCATCTGCACTTTAACTCACTAGGAAAGAGAGGAAGTGAGCAGGCAAGTTTTGAATTCCAGCTCTGCTATCATCCAGTAGTTCTAGAGTCCTGGGCCTTAGTTTCCCTGTATTTAAAATGAGAGTATTAAATTATAGCTCAGAATCTTTCTCAGCCCTGAAGTTCTAGAAATCTATTAGCTATTGAGCAAATATCTGCTCTCACACCAGACTAAGTTTGCACAAGTTACAGAAGAAACGGTAAGACAAGGCTCTTCTCCTAGAATTAGCTATTGCCATGAACTGTGTCCTCCAAAAATTCTTATGTTTAAACTTAATCCCCAATGTGATGGAATTTGGCGGTGGGGACTTTGCGGGGTAAATAGGTCATAAGGGTGGAGCCCTCATGAATGGGATCCGTGCTCATATAAGAGACAAAGATATGCTCTCTCCTCCACGGTAGAATACATCAAGAAGTTGTCCACCTACTAACCAGGAAGTTGGCTCTTGCCAGACACCAAATCTGCTTGGATGTCCCAGACTCCAGAAATGTGAGAAACAAATGTTGTTTAAGCCACCCTGGCTATGGTATTTGTTGTAGCAACCCAAGTTGACTAGCATAGCCTTTTACTTCAGAAAATGAGATATAAAAATAACTATTAGATGACTGAAATCATATTTGTGTGTGTGTGTGTGTGTGTGCGTGTGTGTGTGTGTGTGAGAGAGAGAGAGAGAGAGAGATGTGTATGCACCTGCCTAGGAAAGGTTCAAATAATATTCCACAATTAATAGTCATTATCGCTCAGCTACCTCTTTTGGGTAATTATTGGTTTCATATTTACACTTTTATTTCCAAATTTTCTACACTAACAGTGTATCTGATTTCTCTAGCTAAAATAAAGCCACCAGTTCAGGGCAGACTGGGAAGGAGGTGTACACACATTGGCCACGCATCCTATATAATGGAATTCTATCATGTTTTGGTAACAAGTCCTCTCAGGGTACAAGCTGTAACTTTTCCCAGCATTTCGCATTCCTTCTTTCTTCCGAGCTGCATAAATAGCCCTCGAATAAGCAGGGCAGCAACTGGCAGCCCCATCTTATCAGGCAGGATTCTGACAGGCCTTGACAGATACCAGCCTACTTAATCAAGGTCTCGAGACTGGTTGTTGGCCAAACCTGGACTTAAATCCAGATCTCCTAACTCCTAGTCAGCGCATTTTCCTTTACCTACCGCCACTTACTTCATGCTGTGGATACCAAATGACTACTATTTGTCAATCACTGTTGAGCACTGAAGAGGAGACGAGAAGCAGGAGGAGGTGAAAGTAAGCTCTTGAGGACTAAAGGAACTTGGAGACACTCACATGTAACTCTTTTAGATATGAATTTCTACTATAATGTAAGAAACACAGGTGCATTTATTCATTCACTCAAATATTTATCAAGTACCTGCTATGTGCCAAACCCTGCACTAGGCACTGGGGAATAAATACTGAGCAAAACAGAAATGGTTTCTACCTTCACAGCTCTTGGTGCCAAAAGGGGCCAAGTGAGGTTATGAGGATGTTTTAGCACTCCCTGCACCTAGAAGTCACAATTCACACTCTCCAGATAGTGAACGTCTCTTTCTTCAGACAAGTGAAACAGGATTAATTCAACAGCACCTTTAGTTATTCATTCAATAAGTGCCAACTGTGCACGGAGCAAGATACTTGGTGCCATAGGAGACACCAAGGAACTGGCCAAGTGTCTTCAAGCACTTTCTCTATTCCTGTTCCAGGCATTGTCAGATGCTCAAAAAAAAAAAAAAAAAAAGTGCTGAGCGCCAACTGAGCAGTACTCACCATCAAGGTAACAGTACCTGTACACCAACGGTGCAGGAGTAACGAGATGAAATCAAATATAATTGTCGAGGGCAAACAAACTATTTTTCACTTCTCTAACTTTATGGGTTCCCATTTATATTCCTCCACAAGGCCCTTAAAAAGAAGCAAGTATAATTTCCATTTTCAGAGCACATATGGATGGTACTAAGTTACTCCTTTTGTAGAAAAAATGCATGAGTCAGAGAAGGCCATTTTGGATGACTAGGTTCAGGGCAATACCGCAAGGGTAAGAAGAGCTGCAGTGGTCTAGGTACCTACCCGGAGCCCAATTTTGATAAACATAAGAAAAAGCATACAATCTGCCTACATAACTGGAGTTAAGCCTCACCCTAGTTCCTTCTGTCCCTGAGCTGCTTCCTCGATTTCAAGCACAGCATCTGGACCTGGACAGCACTGCCCGGACCTCGTGTCCTTGCAACAAAAGTGCTTTGTCTATGCCTGCGCCAAACAGGAAACAGAGTACAGTCTTAAAAACAACACACCCTTCTCACTCCCCTGCTCAGAGCCTTGCTTGTTGGGACGTGACTTGTCAGCAGCTGGTCAAGACCCTAAGTTAAGTTCAGGGCAACTTTTACTTACTTGAAGAGTCTTTTTGAAAATCACTAGGTAAATAAATGCACAGCTGTGTTCATTTCTATTAATTGAACAAGGGGAAATAAATTCCCTCATGAATCTTTGTAAGAGATGAAATAACCACTTCTGAAACCTCAGAAAGAATACCATTTCCTAAATGAGATAAAGTTTTTTAGTTCAGATGTCATGTATCAGGCATCTTTAACTAGGGTATTTTACAATAACAAGGTCTTTTAAGTAAAAGAAACCAAAACAGGAAACTATTTAGGAAGACGTTTTAAAATTAAATAAGGAGAAATATGATTATGATTAACTGAAATTCAAGTTGTGATTTACTGTTTTTAACATGATTGCTTGGTCCATCTGTTTGATTCCAGAATGCCTCAGAATGTCTTTTCTGGTTATTTTACATTTGTTAAATGAGCCTGCCAATGTCAGCTTTCGCTTCCTATTGAGAGTAAAAATATTAAGACAGTCTTCTAAATTTCAGTTTGGAAAACCAGCCTTATCCACTGGAAGTCCCCTGGCTCATAGGACAACACTGACAAGAGAAGTCCCTGAGTCCAGACCTAAAGCCAACTCTGCTCCTCCCTCCCCCAGCCCTTCACATCCAGTCTGTTGCTCAGGCCTGGCCGCAGGGGCCAGATGTATCCCCGCTCCATCCTCAGTGTACCTGTCCTTAACTAGGCTCTTAACACTTCTTCCTTAAAACTAGGCTTTCCAACTACTGTCCCACCTCTCTTCTTCACTCCAGCTAAGCACGTCCTAAAGCACAGTTCAGACTGATATGTCACCCCCACAAAGCCTATGTAATTGCAGGGCCCAGCACAAAATCAAAATGCAGGGCCTTTTGTTTGAAGAATTTCAAGATGACAGTAGCAGAGTATTAAGCCAAGCAGGAAGCCCTTCTGAGCATGGGGCTCAGGTCACACACTCATAAAGCCTGCCCTGGAGAACTAGTGCCTAAAGAAGCACGGCCAAACTTTTGAATCTGGCCTTCAAGGTCCTATACCACCTGACTCCACCTTCTCTTCTTCTAGTGAACCTCAGGCTCCAGAAACACAAAACTGCTCAACATTTCAGAGTTATCTTTCACCATTCCATCTCCAGTCCCTGGTTCATACCCGTCACCATCAAGAATGAGAGTTGGCGTTTCCCTCCTCCATGCCCTCACCAGGCCCTGTACAGACTTCTGTTTGGGCACCTGCGATTCTTTGTGGTGCTCTTTCTACTAGAGCACGGAACTGTTATTTGTCTTCAAATGCTTAGTACCACACACGGAGCTTGGAATAAAGTGAGCCCCAAGAATGAATGAATCGGCTCCCTCTACCTCACCTCTCCTCCCTGCTACCCCACCTTGCCCCCTATATCCTGTACTTATGAAAACACGTCTCGCCTTTAAGACTCAGTTCAGATACCACTTCCCCATCAGGCCCTCCTGTATTCTCCCAGCTGGATGGGCTCCTGCTCTATTCTGTGCTCCCTATAGCTTTGCTCTTCCCTGACAGCACTTTCCCATAGTTTACCTTATACCATAGTATCTATACACTTGACCTACTACCTACACCAATCGGACACCTATCAGGCTCTAGTTGGCAGGAAATTTGTGTGGCTCGTGGGAAACTTCCCTCTCAGCGATCAGTACTTGACAAAGCTGATGGTTCTTGTCCCATTTTCGCTCTATTTATTCTCCTAAATGTCTTGGTTTCAGGCCAGATGTAATACCCACGGAGGGATATGCTACTGTCTTTCAGTTGGAAAATGTTGTTTCCATCACAGTGGCCCACGAAGAAGCTGGACGATGCCACTGACATTGGTTACATTACAAAAAGAAGGGGCCAGTGAAGTATGACTTACAGGTCAGTTTGCTTTCTTAAAACGAAATGGTGACCACTGATGAACATTTTCTGGTGAGTGTATCCTCTTAAATTTTAAATAGATCTTAATAAAATTTGGTCTGCGGATGTGATGATTCTTAGTGAAATTTAGCGTGCAGAAATGATGAAAGCCATTATATTCGGAGAATCATTGCTTTCTGTAATGATTTCCTGTAAGAACATAAGAATCTCCTTCCTCCATCGGACTAATGGTTTTTCCAGTACAGCATCCTGACACTGAGAGTGGAATCAAGAGAGTCACTGTGGGAGGACCTGGTGACTCTTCTTACCTCCACCTTAAAAATTTAGGGGTATGGTTCAAATATGGACAATTTCCCTTAATAAGCTCTGCTGGAGCCATTATTCATATTATTCTTGAATCTGTCTCAACTGCTTTTGCAGCAGTTTTTATTTTTGGCCTTTACCATCTGGTGGAATGTGGCAGCCAATCTGAGTAGCAATCGGAATTTATCCATGTCACCAAGAATTATGGTCCTTTTCCCATTCAGTTTCTTACTTACTCATTTGATTCACTAAGTAGAATTGTTGACCTGTGTGTCTGAGACCTTTGTGAGGGTGTGTTACTTTGAACCTTGTCACAGGTACAGTTTATAATGACATTCTCTCCCCTCCATTTGATGCAGGGGCTCTCAGAGCTGTAGAGCCTCTGCTTGGTCATTCTCATCTTAGAATAGTGAGATGTGGGCATCAGAGAGTCCTGAGCATCAGAGAGTTTCTGGCCCCTCTGTTTCCTGGCTACATGGTCTGAAGGCTTTACTAAATCTCCCTAAGGATGGGTACTTTACCAAGTCTCCTCATCTGTAAAGCAGGGTGATATACGCCTTGTCGTAGAGTTATACTCATTCAGACTCTCTTAGTTGCAAGTGATAGAAGCCCAGTTCAACTGACTTATGCAGAATGGGGAACTTATCAATTCATGTAGCTAGGAAGCCAGGGGTGCAGCTAACTTCAGGTGTCACTAGATTTTAGCTCTAACAATGCCAGTGGGGGGCTATCTCTTTACCTCTCAGCAGTGACTGTCTCTACTTGACTTTCTCCTCAGAGAAAGAGGAGGAGGCCAGTGGGGGGAGGAGGCCACTGGCAGCCCCAAATTCATCTTGCCAACATGATAACCCAGCCAAAAGAGACAGCATTTTCCAATAGAAAAATTAAGAGAAAGCCCATGGCGGTCTCTGGGTACTTGGCTTGGAGCACATTCTCTCCTTGTCATCGTGGCCAAGAGAAGAGAGTTTTCTGGCACTGCAGTGGCTGTAGATGGAGTCACCCCTGCCCAAATCACATGAGAATGGGGCTCCCCACAGAGAAGGAGGGTCTCATCAGGAGAGCGGAGTGTCCACACGGTGTAAACTAAAAAGAGAGGCTCCCCCAGTGGTGGGAGGACTGAGGTGATATGGGCAGGAAACCTCGTGCAGTGCCCAGCAGACAGAAATCCCTTTAGGTGGAATCCATCCTCTCTTATTCTTCATTTTACTGCTGAGGGGATGCAACTTCTTTATATTGGTTCCAAAGCTACTTCTTTAACATATTAAAGGGATTCTACTTTTAATACTTTTAAAAACTTAAAATTTTACTTACTCTTAACCTTAAAGTGTTTCTAAAAAGATCTGTTGGGGGAGGGGTGGCATGGTAGGTGAAATTTCAATTAATCTGCTTTTGTTATTTAGTCAAAAATTACTCATGGAGAATCTACCGTATACTAGACACTCCGAAGTTCTAGGAGGCTTAAAGGAAACAAGGAAAAGCCCCTTTCTTAGGTGTATGATTGGTGTAGGGAGCCGGTCAAGTGTATAGACACTGTGGTATAAGGTAAACTATAGGAAAGTGCTGTCGGGGAAGAGGAAAGCTATAAGGAACACAGAATAGAGCAGGAGCCCACCCAGCCAGGAGAATACAGGAGGGCTTGATGGAGAGAAGGGGACACAGAGTAGGGTTCTCATTGCTTAGAACAGAAACCACATAAAATATATACCACACTTCTGAGCATCTTTGCTCTAGCTACCAAGCATCCTGAGATGGTACTCAGATTCGTCTTCTCATTCTCCCTCCTCTGCAGCCCAACTCAGTGCAAAGAACACCGGGCCCCAAGTCAAGAGACCTATATTGTAAGCTTGCTTTACATTCATTCAGTTACTCACTTACTCTTGGATTCTTCCATTTCAGAAAATACGAAGCAGATGGTGGTTATGGTTGAGCAATGATGTGAACGTATTTAATGCCACTAAACTGTGCACTTAAAAATAGTTAAAATGGTACATTTTACGTATATTTTACCACAACAAAAGTATATAGAGTGCCTACTATATACCATCCACTGAGCATACCTTATTCATGTAATTATTCATTCATTCAACAAACATTTACACAGTGCCTATGTGCCCAGAACTATTCAAGAGACCGGGCATACAGCAGTGAAAGAACAGAAGAAAAGAACAGAAACTCAGAGTTTTCATTCTAGTGGGGTGACAGACAGTAAACAAGATAAACAAGTAAAATGTGCCACGTGATAGACAGTGGTAAGTTCGAGGGCAAAAAATTAAACAGAAGAGGGCAGTATGAAGTGTCGGAGCAGGTGCAATTTTAAACACAGAGACCAGAGATGTCTTCACCAAAAAGGTGACTTTTAGTAAAGATATTTGAACAAAAAAATGAGAATCAGCCTTTCAGATATCTGGGTTTAAAAAAAAAAAAAAAACATTCTGGACAAATGGCCCCACAAGTGCAAAGGCCCCGGGGCAGAAGCAAGCCTGGCATGTCTGAGGAACAGCAAGGAACAAGAGTGGCTGGAATGGAAGGAAGGAAGGGCAGAGTAATAGGAGATGAGTTGGAGACAAAGAGGGATTCATACGGGTGAGCAAAATAATCATAGGCCCTTCCCTGACAGCAATCAGTATAGGAACTAACCAAATTAACAAATAAACAGTTATAGATAATGCTATCAAGAAAAAAAGTTGGGTACAATGACAGAAAAATATGGGAGAATGTTTTAGATACAGGAATTAGCTAAGGCCTCAAGGGGGTGACATTTAAGCTAAGATCTAATGGATAAAAAGGAGTTTCCAGGTAGAAAGAATACATTTGAAAGCTCTGTGGCAATCACACCTTATTATTTTAAAGAACCTCAAAAGATGCCGATGTGGCCGAGGCATCATAGGCAAAGGAGAGAAAACACAAGGATGTGGGAGGGGAAGCAGGGGTCACACAGAGCTTCACAGACTCCGATGTAAAGCCCAAATTTGATTCATATAAAAATGATCTATAAAAGGGAGTTATATGCTCAAATTTGTTTTTAAAAGGCCACCTAGCCACTGAGTGGAGAAGAGACTGAAGGTGTAAAAGTAAATGATAATTTAGATAAGGGAGGTGGTAGCAGAGATGGAGAGACGTAGAGGGGTTCTAAATCAATCCAGAGGCAGAGAGAACAGGATTGGTTGATGATTTTTGATGGTAGGATCAAGAATAAGAAAGAACCCAAGAAATTCCAGGCTTGTAGTGTCAGCACCAAGGTGGACAAAATGCCAGCTGCTGGGGCAGGGAAGGCTGGGGGTGGCCACTCCTGGAGGGAGAGCTGGGTTCCATTTTGGATGTGTCGAGTTTGAGCCTTTGAAACATACAAGTCAAGATAACCAATAGGTCAGGGTAGATATATAAATTTAGGAGTGAACAGAAAATAGACAGCATGTGAAGATGGAGAGGCAGACAGAAAGAATCTTGCTGACTTCAAACAAATCAGTACATAGACTATGTAGTATTTTTCTCATCTGTGAAACCAGGTGATGTCTAAGGCAGGTGCAGGAAATTTTGTGAGTCCTAATTGCTCAGGGTGAGAAGTTCCCCACCATGTATTATTTAGAGTATTTACCAAGCAGACCAGGGACCAGTGAAGGTCTGGAGTGCCCGTCAAAGCACAACAGCTGGGATTCAAGATCATTGTCACATGGGTCATGCTTTTTCATAAGTAAGCTTTTGCAATGAAACTCATCTTACACAGAGAAGTACTTAAATTGGGAGGTCCTAAAAAGACAAGGTTTTTTTTTACCCTCGTACATTGTTTGTGGGAATATAAACTGGTGTAGCCGCAATGGAAAACAGTTTGAAGGTTTCTCAAAAAATTAAGAACATATGACGTAGTAATTCTACTTCTGGGCATTAATCCAAAGAAAACAAAAATACTAATTTAAAAAGATATATGCACCCCCATGTACATTGCAGCATTATTTACAATAGTCTAGATATGGAAGCAACCTAGGTGCCCATTGATAAATGAAGATAAAATGAGTAAAGATGTTATACACATACACACACACACACACACACACACACACACACACACACACACACACACAAAGAATATTACTCAGCTATTAAAAAAGAATGAAATCTTGCCATTTGCAACAACATAGTTGGACCTGGAGGTTATTATGCTAAGTGAAGTGGGACAGCGAGAAAGACAAATACTGTATGATTTCATTTATATGTGGAATCTAAAAATCAAAACAAAGAAAAGAGAAACAAACTCATAGATAAAACAAACTGGTGGTTGTCAGAAGGATGGTGGAGGGAAGGGAGTAGTGAAATAGGTGAAGAGGTTTATGGGTATAAACCTCCAGTTATAAAATAAATAAGTCACAGGGATGTAACAAACAGCATAGAGAATATAACCAATAATACTGAAATAACTTTGTACGGCGACAGAAGGTAACTTGACTTACGGTGATTGCTTTATAATATATAAAAACACAGAATCTCTGTTATACACCTAGAATTAATATAATATTGTAAGTCAATTATACTTCAATATTTAAAAAGACAAGGTTTTTTCCTGTTTAAGGTTCACGTTTAACCTAAGCACACATCTGCAGCTACAGTATCTCTGGAGAAGTGTGACTGTCACCCTGTGACAATCACAGCCCTTCCTTTCCCAGCTCCCTCACCTCCATCTCAGCCTCTCTGCAGACAGAAAGCCTCTCATGACTCACCTAAAGGCCTGGGTAAGACTGTGTGCTCTTGGCCACAGACCCACAGCTAGTACAACCAACAGTTTCCCAGTAAATTGTCCAAAGAGTTGAATAAGTGCATCAATATATAACAGTGATCTCCAGCCACCCCACGGCCCCTGTCCCTGCCATGTTACATAATCTATATGTTCGGTTTGTCAGTGAACAGGTGATTTGTGAATTGTGCCATCTTTCATTCTGTCCTTTTCCCTCTCCCCCGGAATCATCTATCACATCTTCAGAGAGAAACCCACAGCCAAAGGTTGCCCTCACGGACCCACCTCCAAAGAGTCAGACACACAGGAAATTAATGGTTCAAACACTTCCCTACAATAAACTTGGTCCTAACCTCCCTCTCCTGCCCTTCTAGCTTAAGAACCACCTCCAGTATTGACCTAATATCCACAAAATATTCAAAATAACTGAGGCAAACATGAATATAAGTTAGGGATGATGAGCTATGTTCCCAGGGAAGCTGTAAACGATCACCAGACTTGCCCCAGTTCTCCCAGAGGTGGATATGGACTGACCTGAGAACCATCCACTTGTCCCTGGACCATCCTCGTAAACTGCATCACAAGACACAATCTGATTCATCTTTCAATGCCCAGCTCCAATCTCACTTTTTTCAGGATGCCTTCTCTGACCATTTTTAGCATTTGCTAATCATTCCTTCTTTGAAATCACAGGACTTAAATTTATCCTGTTCATTTGGCACTAGCCACATATTGCCCAGTGATCTATATTGGACTATATCTTGCACTTAATAGTTTGCTCTTACATAATCATTTAACAGTGTGTGTGTGAGTCCAACTGTACATGTAAACACGAATAGATGTGTATGTATTGTCTAAACTTCTTTGCTTAGCTTTCTTTAAACTGGGGCCATCTGCATCCCTTCCTCTAAGTAGGTACAATCAATAAATAATTATCAGGAATGTGGCTACTATTGACATTTAGGGCTCAAAGCCAAAAAGCTCCTTTAGGGTATTTTTAAGCCTATGTTGAGTTTATATTTAGTAGCAACACCTATACTTTTTCTATCTCAGGGTAATCAATATAGAAGAGTTTAGGTGAGTGTCCCTAGGTCAAAGACAAGAAACCAAGTATTTGCTGAGCACTCGCTGTACACTTGGGAATTATGCTCAGTGTACATATAAAGGCATTTTAGAAAGAGCCTCCCCCATGAAATGAGTTCCTTTCTCATTAATTAGAAGATTCAATTCCTCCAGAACATTCCATTCCTAAGCACTCTAGTTAATTTTACTGAAAGGCAGTCCTTGAACTCTGTAACAGAATAAAATCCTGAAAAAGACTCTATAAGTTGAAATCATGTAAATCAAATCTAATTTTTACCACAGAACAAAATGGTACATTAGACAATTATGTTTTTGACCAAAGACCAATTACCAACATTTAAAAAGAAAAATGGCAATTTTTTTATTTTAAAAATATTAGAATTGCAAGCAATTCTAAAGATCATCTGTATGGGTAAGGACAGTAATCCTAATAGTTATTACTGAATGCCTATTATGTGCCAAGATTTTGTGAGATGCATTTCACATATTAGCATTTAATTTCTCCCAACAGCCCTATGAAACAAATAGCACTTCACATCACAAATGAGAAAACTAAGGCATAAGGTTGCTATGTTTTGACTAAGGCTCTGTAGCTATTAGTGGCAGAACAAGACTTTAAACTCAGAAGCATATGGCTCTAAAGTCAAAGATCTTTCTACTACTCCAAATGGTCTCCCTAAATCAATTATAAAGAATATACTTATTACCATGTACTAAAATATCAGATATCAATTAAACAGAGTTATACAGAAACAATGATATCATTTTGCCAAATGGATTTATTAAGAGATTTCCAGGACAAGGACCATCGATGAAGGGCTAGAGCACTGTTAGATATTGGGAGAGCTGAGACAGGGCATGATAACGGTGAATTATGAGCCATCTCTAAATACTGAAACCTAACACGTTGACCCTTCTAGATGCTGTAGCTACAACGGTAAACAAAAAGATCTCCCTTGTGGGATTTCCATTCTAGTGGAGGGCACAGAAATGACAACCACCAACCAGTAAATACAACGACAGCTCATCAGTAGTGACGTTGTTTTGAAAGAGAACACTCAGAGCAAACAGGACAGGGCTCGCCTCTCCAAAGGCAGGTAGATATACAAGCCTGGAGTGCAAAAGCGAGGCCTGAGCTAGAGATGTGTGGGATATCAGCTTCTGGATATATTTAAAATCACAGACTGGGTAAGATCACTGAGGGAGAGATTGCTGATGGAAACAAGAAGAGGTCTCTCTGATTGCGTTTCAGAACATTCCAACATGAAGAAGTCCAGGAGAAATCAGTAAAGAAGACCGAGGAGCAACAGGTAAGACAGAGGTAAACCCCAGAGAGCGTGGCATCCTGGAAGTCATGAAAAGACACTCTATCAAGGAGGAAGGTTGGTACATGTGGCGAATACTTCAGATGTATCGAGTACAGAAAGGGTTGAAAATTGACCACTGGATCTAGCAACAGGAAGAACAGTAGTGATCTTGATGAAAGCAGTTTTGGTGGAGTGGTGGTAGCAGAAGACTGATTAGATAAGTTCAAATAGGAACGTGATAACTATACAACAGTGAATATAGAAAACAATTTGAAAAATTTAGCTATAAGAGAAAAATGGGGTAGTAGCTAACAGCTGAAAAGGAATCAATGGAGGGTTTGTATCTAAATGGGAGGAATACTAGCATGTTTATACACTGATAGGAAAGATCCTGTATAAAAAAAATAAACCGACAAATCAGGAGAGAATAGAAGAACTGCAATGCCATGAACTTGACAGGCAAGTCTGGATGCAATCTGGAGTGCAAGTGAAGCAGATGGCCTCAGCTAGGGGCAGCAGCACCTGTGGACAGAAATGCAGACAGATGGATGGAGGTGGCAGTGGGAGCTTGTAGATGTTCTCTTTTGTGGCTTCAACTTTCTCAGGGAAATAGGAAGTAAGGCCATAAGCAGACAGTGAGGATGGGAAATAGGTACTGGAGGTTTAAGGAGAGAGGAGAATATATGAAATTGGTATCAAAAAGTGAGAAACAATAGACTTGATTAAAGATAACAATGATGCCAGTATCATTAAGTTCTCACTTGAGGCCAGTGATCATTTTAAAGACTACCAATCATATTAGCATCCAACGATGCTTAGCTGCATGGGTCCAGGTACAAAAGAGGATAAATAGTTGCAGTTATTTGAGTTTGGGGTCTTGCCAAGCAAGTATGCAATACTATTCTGCCATCTTATTTTCACAGAACTTCATCATCCACAAAGAATCGCATTTTCTCACTTGATCCAAATATCAGCCTCATAATACTTCTGCCCATGTAAAGGGAGTGCACTGAGGCTCAAATAGGTTAAATGACCTATGACCTACTTAGGTCACACGGTTAGGTATTCAGACTCCGGTGCTCTGCCTAGGCTATACTCCTTCCAATCAGGAAGAAACCCATAAACCAGAACTCGTCATTCTCCAGGAAATCCTAATACATCCTGCCTTGCAAAACTGGCAAGAGCTTTGGCCCTTGCTCTGCCTAAGCACCATCCAGCCGCATCCCAGGCAAATGTATGTAAGACATATCTGTAACTATGTGGAGGGTAGCCCATTAACTGCTCTCCATCACAATCAACTATATTAGTGAGGATGTTCTCAACTGCAGACATTCGGTTTTACTTGTTTTTTATGAATACAGAGTTTTCTATCAGTGGTCGTGTGGTCTATCCTTGATCTTGCACATTAATCCTAGACTGTAGGTTCTCATTCCTCTGTAATCAAACACTTGAGGCTTAAACTGTCTGGTGAGAAGAAAGAAGGAACAGATCTCTATTTTGGAAGGCATGTGAATTATTTAAGGTCCTGAGGACACCATTAAATGAAGTAAAAGTAGTAAATTAGGAGAGACTGTGAAGTCTGAACATTTGTGAACACCCCAAATAGAGACTGGAGTATACCTCTCTCCAGTCCCTTTTGTCCAACATCACATAAGCTCAGCAGAGCAACAACGGCTCTTTCACAATGAGAAACTGTTGTTCCCTAAAGATCCTATAGAGGAGTCAGTGTAATTTTTGTAATGTTAAAGTGTAATTTTTGACACCAATAATAATAAAATCCAGGTAAGCCAAAGTTAACTTCAGCAAGGCCTTATTAGTAAACATTTACCAAGCATGCATGCCACATATCAAGCACTGTGCTAGGCACTGGACTGCAGTGAACAAGACAAACTGGCCCTTTTCTCATCAAGATGAGAGTCAATGGGATTTTCTTACATGAGACTCAAGAAAAGTAAATACAGGAATTCAGAATGAAAATGCTACTTCAGCCAGAAGTTTGCATAAGAAATTATAGTGTTGCCTAATTTACTGCTCTCCTCCTTTGGGAAGACAACTGCTATCTGAGTCCTCTATAACAGCTAGCTAGAGAGTCTACCATGACAGCAAAGGAGCATGCAAGGCTCAGTCCTAAGCCCTGAAAGAAGAGAGCAGAATGACAGAAGGGAAAAAATTTGAGATACACCCCTGCCTCAAAGAGCTTACCAAGTAAAGAAGGAAATGTCTGTGGAAAGAGCTACCTAAATGGTGCAAGTTTCTAACAGAGAGGCAAGCAAGATGCTGCAGGAGCTCTCAGGAAGGGGCTAGCTGACTGGTGGTGGTGTACAGTCCGTCTGCCCTTCTTTCAACAAATAGCTTCATTGACTCAACAAAAAGCAATTAACTGCCCTCTGCGTGGCACGGGCTGTTCCAGGCACTGAAGCTATAGCAGTAAAAAATATAAAGTTCCTGTCCTCTTGGACAGGGGTCCCCAACCCCCAGGACATGGACTAATACCAGTCTGTGGCCTGTTAGGAACCAGGCTGCAAAAGCAGGAGGAGAGTGACGAGAGAGCCAGCGAAGCTTCCTCTGTATTTGCAGCCGCTCCCCAGCACTAGCATCACCGCCTCAGCTCCGCCTCAGATCATCAGGCATTAGATTCTCAGAGGAGCACCGGTTCCTGGTGCCAAAAAGGTTAGGGATTACTTCTCTAGGAGATGACTTCCAAGTGTGTATGGGGGTGGGAGCAGACAATACATTGTGTCAGGTGCCCTCTACGAAATCAGACAGGAACGCCAGGGGCAAGGGGCAATATAGAAGCTATTATTTTAGAGGTTGGTCAAGGAAGACCTCTCTGAGAATATAATATATGAACAGATACCCAGGTGATTAGGAGTCAACCAAATATATATCTGGGGAAGCATACTCCAGACAGAAGGAAGAGAAAGGCCAAAGTCTGAGGTATAAGTGTGCTTGGCATATTGAAGAACAGCAAAGAAGCCATCATGGCTGAAAGAGAGTGAAAAGGGGACATTAATAAGAGACGAAGGGGAGCAGCATTGGCAGATGGTGTATTTCCTTGGTCCATGGTAAAACCTCGCTACAGTCTACAGCCTGGAAAGACTTCAGATTGTCAGATTTTACTTAAGGAAATGGCTCCCCATTGTCTAGGAATTCAAAGCCCTCTGTCAAAAAGAAACGGTAATTATAATTCCCACAAAGCCTTATCATGCTTCACTTTGACCAACCAGATTGGGAAAGGCTACGACTTAGAGCACTGATGTTATTTGAAAGCTGACTGCTATTTGCAGCATAAATGATACTTTCTACAGACAGAAGGGCCACAGGAAAGAGTAGTTGGTGCCTGAGTAAGTATAATACACATTCAATTTGATATTACTCTGATGTAACATTTAGGTAGCAGAAATATTCTCAATGAACATCTAGGCATTCTACTCCAATTCTTTCAATAGAATCAAGGAAACATTAAGTACCAAACTGTACATCAGTCATTTAAGACCATTTGGGTGCCACTGCCTCTTCCTTGTTGAATAAGGCAGCTTAATCAGAAGATTCAATATCTTGTTTTTCAAGTTAAGGAATCATAATACACATACATTTTGAAGTTCCTCAGCAGGTGTTCTAAAACCACCAAGGTAACTGAGTTTAAACACAAGAGAATATTAATACATCAAACAGTTTTTCCTTTCCCCATCTCCATTTCACAAGATTTGAAAGCCTTCTACAAGCCTCTGACTGGAGTGCATTTGAGGAGATTTTTGCCATAAGGATAAATCAAGTTTGAGCCACTCAAATGAAATCAAGTCTGCTTAACTTTTAGCAAACAAGCAAATGCAGTAGCAGTGACAAATCATTTTCCAAAAGCTCAATATGTGAATATATTGTTACAGTCAAAAATTCTCCTGCCATTTTACTTTCAAAGAGTAATAAATTTTCCAAGACGCCCATGATAAAGTAGAACAAAGTGGAAGGACTTGACTTCCTAGAAAACAAGATTTATCATAAAGTCATAGAAATTAACACAGTATGGTGCAAATGCACGAATTCACCACTGAGAATAGAGAAGCCAGAAAAATATCTGAGCACAAAAGGAAATTTGAATTGTTATAGAGGCTGTGTGGCAGAGGAGTGGGGAAAAGATTATTTAGACCTTTAAGTAGTCTGTGTTGACTACTTTTCTACACAGAAAAGAATTAAACTGTACCCCTACCTCACGCCAAACCCAAAAGTCTATAACAGTGTGATTGAAAATCTAAATGTTAAAAGAAAAAAATTTTTGAAGACAATATAAGAAAATCATCTGCATTATGTCATGGTAGGAAATGATTTCTTAAACAAGTTTCTTAAACCTCCTAGGCTCAAGTCCTGGCTCTACAATTTACCAGCTGGGTGATCTTGGCACTCAACCATCTGTCTCTCAGTTTCCTCCCCTATAAAATAGAGTTGATAAATATTTACTCATTTAATCCTCATAACAACACTTTCAATGTTCTTATGAAGATTAAATGAATAAATATTTATAAAGTGCTTACAAAAGTGTCTAGCACATAGAAAGTACTCTATAAACACCATTCTTTAAAGAATAAAATTCATAATGGAAAGATGGATAAATTAAAGTTAAGAACGCTATCAAAAGATATCACAAAGAGACCAAAAGGACAAGCCACAAACTGGAAAAATATTTGTATAATATATAATCAACAAAGAATTAGGATCTAGAACATATAAAGAACTTCGGTAAATAAGAAAAAGACAATTCAAGAGAAAAATGGGCATAAGACTAGACAAACACCTCACAAAAGAAGAAAACTAAATGGCTACATAAAAAGATGCCCCATCTCATTAGTTATCATTTAAATAAACATTAAAACCACAACAACACACCATTTTAGAACCATCTGATTAGAAACAAAAAATGTGACATCAAGTGTTAGCAAGGATAGAAAAGTAATCACTATACATTAGTGGAAGGGAGTTTAAATTTATATAATCTTTTGGAAAACACTGGGCATCATCCAGTAAAGTTGAAGATACACACACACTATGACCTCGCAACTCCAATACTAGGTAATTCTTTGCACATGTGCACCAAAAGAAATTCAAAAGACTATTCACAGTAGCACCACTTGAACTAGAAAAAAATGGAAACATCTCAAACGTCCAACAGTAAACGTATAAATAGATGGTGGTACATTCTAACACACGGCAATGAAAACAGATTAATTAAATTTCAGAAATATAATTGAGAGAAAACTACAAGTTACAGAAAAATATATTCAATATAATTCCATTTATATAAACTTCAAAAATGTGCAAAACTAAAGAAAGGTTGCTGAGGGATTAAAATATATACAGGTAAAACTATAAAGAAAAGTATAGAAGAATAAGCATCAAATTCTGGATAGCAGCCTCCTCGATGTAGGGAGAGAAAGGTAGGAGGGACATACAGAGGAGTGAAAGGTAATGGTGATTTATTTAATGGGGACTGTGGATCCAAGGGTTTTCATGATAATTTAGTTGAACTTTAATAAAGCACTTTATAAGTATTCTTTAGTATCAATGCAAATAAGAGTTAAAGAACATGATTTCTTCTATCTCTAAACACAGGCAAATTCTATTACAAGTCCAGCTGTCATGCTATATTCTTGGTTTTTCTCTTCTGGACTCCTACTGGACTCCCTTGTGGCATTCCATTCAGCCATGGATAAATGGAGCAGTGGTAAAAAGCAAAATGGCTAAGATCATATCTAGGTTCTAATTGTGGACCTGAGTTTGTAGAGCTCTCAGAACATATCAAGTACTCAACATGCAAGTGTTTATTATTATCATTACTACCATTTTATTCAGCCCAGTGTTTCTCAACAGGGGCTCTACGAAAATTTTGGGTGGGACAATTCTTCATTGCAATGTAATCCCACACACTAAATTCTAACAGAACTTCTCAGTATTTGTGATAATTGCAACTGCCCCACACATTTCTAAATACTGAGGGAGGGAAATGCTACTTGAGAACCATTAAGCCTATTAAACTCTAAATTACTTAAAGGTAGATACCGCGTCTTACTTACTGTGGTACAATGAGAATACTTTGTACAAGAGTATGTACAAAAATCTCCATCACAAAGCAGGACTCAGAATATGACTTCTTTTTTCCTCCTTTTGATTTTTCATTACTGTTTACATTTTCCTTTTTCATCACATTTGAAAGAACATTAAATCAAATACCTAATTAAGACATGCAATGTGAAAGTGATTTTTTAAATGCAAGAATGAACAAAGAAAGCAATAAACATTGTCATATTACCCCATAAAGTCCTTAAGAAATGCTTTATTATTCACAGAACAGATTTCAAACAAGGTATACCAATACGTTACCAAGGCCCATAGTTTCTTAAGCACTTATCACTGATTTCCACTGATAAGAGTTCAAAGAAAATGGCACTAACTTCTGTAGCTAACACTAAATCAAGCAAAGTATAATTTATGAGTATACTGTGAAAAACTGAAGATCAAAAACAAGTAATATGTTTATTCTCTTTTCCTTTATAGCTACAGAGCCTTAAATCAATAGCCATCGCAATGTGGTCCCCAGGCCAGGATGTTCTCTACAACTCTCTCCAGCACCATTATCTCTGCTCAGGGTTTCTGTCTGTGTTATGATGCTTGCTGCCAAAACTTACAAAATCACAATGACGGAGAAACAGACATTAGCTGGTCCAATCCCCTACTTTGTAGGCAGGAAAATCTAAGACCCAGAGAAAGGAAGAGACTTGCTCAGATTCATGCAATAATACATGAACTAGTCTGGACCAGAACACAGAGCTCTTGAGCATCAGGTCTTTCAATGACCTATACATTTATCAACAAGACCTTTTTGTACCCATACAAGTCAAAAATGGAGAACGGAGATCAGCACTGCCCTCTATGAAGAAGAGCTGTAGTTCCAAGAACAAGGGGAGGAATCCCTATTGCTTCTTTTTCTCTCTGGACTTCCGATGCTTGGGTCTGGAGAGTCACAGAAAGTGTGCAGCAGAGCAGAGGAACCAAAGTCCTGAATTTCTGGCTGGGGACAACAAAAGAAGACCTCAAAGAATAAGAAATAGAGAGATTACAGAGAGATGGAGCTCAAGACGGGTATACTACAAAGTGGCATGTTACTATTTGGGCTCACCTCTGAGTTGCTCATTGTAGACCTAATCCTAAACAGCAGGCCAATAGTTTTGAGATTTGCTCTTTGAAATAGATCACTGCCCAGATCCCAGATGGAAAATGAATTACACACATGGAGGACAGATCCAAATGACACTGCAAAAGCTTTGAAAACTGAACTGATGTTAGAAATACAGCCCACAGAAGACAAGTCAGAACTTGCAACAAGGTCAATCATCATTTAAAAAGAAAAATAAACAATCTCCCTAAGATGTAAATAGGATCCAGATAACTATGATACCCAAAATGTCCAGAACACAATCCAAAATTATTCAGCATATGAAAAACCAGGAAATCCTCAACTTGCAATGAAAAAGACAATCAACAGACACCAATCTTAAGATAGCAGAGTTGTTGAAATTACCAAATAACTTAAAGTAGCTATTATAACCACGCTCCAAGAACTAAGGCTAAACACTGCTGAAACTAATGACAGACAATCTCAGCCAAAAAAAAAATAAAGAACCACCAAATGGAAATTTTAGAACTATAAGTACAATTACAAAAATATTAAACGTCACTAGATGGACTCAATAGCAAAATGGAACTGATAGATGAAATAATGAACTTCAAGACTGACTATAGAGATTATCCAATGTAAAAAAAAAAAAAGGAAAGAAAAGAAAAGAAGCATCCTTTTGAAATGAAGGTGAATGACATTCTCAGAAAAATAAAAACTAAGAATTCATTTCTAAGAAGCCTACTATGAAATAAATGCTGCCAACAAATTAGATAACCTAGACAAAATGGACAGGTTCTTAGAAAGAAACAAATCTACTAAAACTGATTCAAGAAGAAACAGAAAATCTGAACGGGCCTATAATGAATAAAGAGATTGAATCAGTAATCAAAAACTTCCCACAAAGGAAAGCCCAGGCCCATATGGCTTAACTAGTGAATTCTACCAAATGTTTAAATAAGAATTAACACCAATCCTTTGCAAACACTTCCACAAAACCAGGAGGAAATAGTATGAGGCCACCATTACCCTGACACCAAAATCAGACAAAGACATCACAAGAGAAAAAAAAAACTATATACCAACATCTCTTATTAATGTAGACATAAAAATCCTCAACAAAATACTAGCAACTGAATTCAACATATAAACATATAAAAATGATTATACACCAGGGCTAAATAAGATTTATCCCAGGAATGCAACGTTAGTTTAACATATGAAAATCAATGTAATACACCATATTAATGAAATAAAGGATAGAAATCACAAGCTTCTCAATAGAAGAAGAAAAAGCATTGGACAAAATCCAACAATGTTTCATGATAAAAACACTCAACAAACCAGAAATAGAAAGAAATTCCCTCAATCTAATAAAGGCCATTATTGAATACCCATAGCTAACATCATACTTAGAGAGTGCTTTCTCTCTTAGACCAAGAGCAATAGATATATTTAAATGAAATGCTAAAAAATATGCAAATAATCCAAAAGGAGGCAGAAAAAAGAAATAGAAGAATGAAAAAGAAGACTAAATATAAATAAAATATTAAACTTAAAACTAAACATATCAATAATTATACTGAATGTATATGATCTAAACACATTAAAGACAGATTATCTTTGATAAAATAAAGACAACCTAAATAAATGAAGAAATACACCATGTTAATAAATAGAAAAATCAACATAGTTGAAATGTCAATTCTCTCTAAATTGATCTATAGGTTCAATGCAATCAAAATAAAATCACAGTAGGTCTTTTTTGTAGAAAATAGTAAGCTGAATCTAAAATTTTTATGGAAAGGCAAAGGAACTAAAATAGGCACAACAATTTTGAAGAATAAAGTTGGAGAACTCAAACATCTAATTTTAAGACTTAAAGCTACAGTAATCAAAATAGTGTGGTGCTGATAAACAGATAGACTCAGATCAATGGGAGAGAACGGAGAGACCAGAACTAGTTTCAAGTATGGCCAATTGATTTCTACCAAATGTACAAAGGAAATTTCAATGGAGAAGGGATATGTTTTTCAACGAATGGTGTTGGAACAACTGGACATCCATATGCAAAAAAACAAAACAAAAACAAAAAACCTCAACCTAAAACCTCATACTTTATACAAAAATTAATTCCAACTGGATCAGATTTAAACGTAAAACTATAACGAAATTTAAGTATTTACTGCGTGTTAATTTTTTCAAAATAATCTTCGCAGGGACTATCCAGGTAAGACAGAATACCCAAGGGCAGAGAAAGGAGCCCTTGGTGAGATGCAGGCAGGCACTCTGTTTACCGAGAGGCAAACAAGATTTAAAGATTCTTCCTCTCAATAGATCATCTGCAACTGATAAGAGAGAGAGGAAGTGAGAAATGGAGCAACACTGAGAATTACTTAAAGAGAAAAAATAAGATGAGTTAATATGGCATTAAATGAAAAGGCTGTGAGCTTTAGATAAAGAAAGTCATAAATCCCTCTTTTATACTTCCCTTTTGTCCACTTATTTCTCTATTCTGTGGGAAGTATCTCATAGGAAAATAGAAAAAAAAAAAAAAAGCAGCCAGAAACAAATAAGGGAAAGGGCAGGAGGTTCACTTTTCAATTGCACTCCATTAGCCCAGGCTTTTCCCACATCTATCCCAACTCTGAGGTCCTTGTTCAAATGTTCAGTATTTTCCACGGTTTTGTAAAATATGGAGCCATAAAAAATAAAGCTGGAAGTTCTGCTATTTTGATTCATCTCACAAGTCAGTGACACTAAATGCTTGATAAGTCTTTTTCCATTTCTAATTCAATCATTGAGGTATAGCACCCTCATGGGACACTATTAGATACACCACTCAGGAATGGTAGAATATGGATTATAAAAACATAATTTTACTCCAAAGTCATAATAATTTTCCACCTTTATTATATTTCAGATGTTCTTTAAAATTTCATATAATCTTATATACTTGCCAATAATAATCATATTTAGAATGCAAATTTAAAAGGAAGGATTGTTATTTATGATTAAATCAATTTGTGAGAACACAAGGAGCATTTACTATCTCTCCATCCCCAATAGAATACTTTCCCATTCATAATCAGAAAGTCGTAGTCATCAAATTCAACTGAATGCAGGGTCCTGGAACCTTTATCAGCTTTAGGAATTACTAATCAACAAAACACTTACTGATTCCTTACTGGTAAACCATGTGCTGGTTCTTGAGTGGTGACAAAGGGATAAAATGTCAGCCACCAAGGTGTTCTAACCTCATGCAGTGAAAGCCACATACATCTGCTGTGAGACAAGGAGCAAAGGATCAGCTAATGACCATCCTTGAGGACACTGAAATGTAACTGAAGAGGGATGTTGAATGCATTTGAAAAAGATCTACGAATTGGTAAGGAATTCCAAGTACACATTCAATCCAATGACCATTCTGTTGTAACTATTTCTTTTTTCTAATCATAAAGTATTCTTTGTAGAGATCTTGGAAATCACCCAAGCATATACATCTTACCATGTTTTAAAAAGATATATGGGCAAGTTCTTGGGGTTTCTGTTGTGAATAGTCTAAAGATGCTGCGGCTTGTGTGATACACAATGCTTGATAAGTCTTTTTGATACACAAGCCGCATCTACCTAGGAAAGTTCTAAACTTTACAGTATTTCCTCCTCTCTGCTCTGTATTTGTGCTTTGTCATTCCTGTGTGGGTAACATTTCAGAGTTACACTTTTTTGATCATAGTTCTGGCACCTGCACTACTTTCTACCTGAATCACAGGTAACTCTCAGCTGATGGTCCTCTTTGACTTCCCCCGCCCCGCACATCCCCAGTCCTCTAGATTTTATTCACAAACAAGATGGTGATGTTCAGCCAGTGCCCTCATCCTGGGAGAATGTCTTTCATATCAGTAGGCTCCATTCACTTTTCAGTTCACTGAATGTAGCCTTAAGGAAAAAAGTTCTGTTCTCTCCCTACCCCATTCCCACTCTTTCAAGCTGTGTGATCTCAGCAAGTCACTTAACCTATCGCTACACCTCCCTTACACTAAGAATAACAATGGCACCTGCCTCACAGGATTCTCATAAGGTTTAAATGGGAAAATATACATAAAGTGCTTAGAATAGGGCTCAGCTCTCAGTTAGTAGTAGGAGTGGGGGGAGGGATCGCAGCAGCAGTGCTAATAGTATTTTCACTACCACCGCCAGAGCATACCTTTGATAAATGGCAGGGATTTGTTATTAAGGAACAGGAGGAGAGCAGAGGTGCTCCCAGACTCTGTAGCCAGGTAGTGAAGCAGACAGATAGGCTGCTGTAGCAATGATAAAAACACATTTTTATACAATTTGATAACTAAGAAACAGGGATTGTGTTGAACACAAACCTAGCCTAATTAATCAAATCACAGAAATTAGAAATTTATTAAAAACGACTTCACTAATTGGTAGCAGGGCCACTCTGAATCAGTGCATCATATTAACATAAGTAAAACAGCATTACTTTAAAGTAAACTTTGTTTCCTAAACTAAGATTATTGCCTAATAGCGGTGCTTAGTGTCCTTGCTTTAATGCCTGTGCAGGCAGTTTGATTTGTATCTGCAAGTAATTTTTTAGTGTGCCCAAGAGTTTTTAACATAACTTGAAAGGAACTGCTCTTACACAGGTTCAGCATTGTATCACTCTGTCTTGTGTTCATTAAGTACTCAGCAGGTGGCGGACACACAGAAGAATAAAATGGAGTTTCTGACCTGACCTGAAGAAGTTTATGGTTTAGGAAGGAAGAAAATTCACAGGACTAGTAAATCCTTTTTAAAGTGTATCATGGCAGTTCCAAGTTCAGAAGAGGGTAAAGTGGTAACATGTTACCTTTCCACTACAAAGTCAAATAAAATGAACATAAAATAATTAAGAAAAAAGAGGTAAAAAAATACACACACACACACACACACACACACACACACACACACACACACACACACACACGGAGCAACCAAACAAGAAAAGGAAATCAACCTTACACTGTACATGTCAAGAACAGAAACGGAAGAATCTGGTGGAAAGAGCAATGTGACAGAGTTCCTGCCCCTGCCACTACTCCTCTGGGCAATTCTGAGCAAAGAAGGGGAGTCAACAAAATCTTGAGCATTGTCTTACATGTTCCAGGCCAGAGAGAATCAGGCAAAGGAGGTAAGCCCACGGTCTTCAAAATGGGAAATAAAGCCCTCAAAAGTGGAACCCCACACACAACACTAAGGGACTTGGGCAAAGACAAGAAGAAGTGCCTGGGGTCTGTCATCTTAGGGCACTGTGCTGACCTGCACTGGGGTGTGGGATCACTCCCAGATGGCAGAGGGGGCCCAGGTACAGGTCAATGATGGGGTACAAGAGCAAGCAGGAACCAGGCCCCAGCAAGACTGGGGTAGAAAAGAAGACTGACAACAATCCCCAGCATTCTACCTGCAGACCTAGGAGACAAACTGTTCCAGATGAGACATGCCAGGCATCTGAGAGAATTTGCCCAGCCACCATGGAAGCCATGGCCAAGGCCCCCCTGCCAGCCACCATGCAGTAATAAGAAAACAGCCCAGCAAGAATGCAGAGGTGGTTTGAGGGGAGGCAGCTGGACTAGGATGGAGTGTTGGCTAAAAGTCCAGCCTTTATGTGCTGGATAAAAGAGAAACAGAGAAGGTGCCTGACCAGGGGGTCGGCAAAGAACTGTGGAATGTTATCTGATAAGCTTTAAAGTGTGGTTTTAGAAAAATTATAATTCATCCTCCCCAGCATCTACCATAGCAGGTGGCATATGGTAAATATCTTACAGTT
Source organism: Pteropus vampyrus (assembly GCF_000151845.1). NCBI lineage: Eukaryota > Metazoa > Chordata > Mammalia > Chiroptera > Pteropodidae > Pteropus > Pteropus vampyrus. The sequence continues at coordinate 1,211,358 of NW_011889118.1, forward strand.
CACATTATAAAGACTTTGTACAAGCAAGAACATAAATGTGGGAGCTGGTTATTCACATGGCAGTGGCTGTGACAAAATGGGCACAAGAAGGAGGTTGACCATACTGGGCAGGAACTCAAGCTTCTGTACCCACCCCCATCTCTCTGCTCATGGCATTCTGGCTCGAGTGACAGAGGCTAGGGGAGCCTGGACAACTTCCTCTAAAGGCTGCACTCGCAGGAGCCTGAGAGAGCCACGACTCCTCCAGGTGAAAGGCATGCTGGGGTACTCGACCTAAATCTGCCCAACTCTGAAACCAATCAACCCTCTGGAAAGTCGCCATGTGACCTTGGCCAAGGAACAGCATTCACTCTTGTGCTATTTAAGTGTACATCAGCACTAAACTGAGGAAGAACATTTTTTTCTGGGATTGAAATCTGGCACCCTGGGGCTTACGCTCAATGCAAATGTATTTCCTCAACTATGAAAACAGTTATCTAATTAAAAACCAACCAAAATAAGTAAAGAGAGCTAAACGTTCATCAGTTTAAGATGTTTTTTGGCATAGAAATCTATCCCCGCCCCCAAAAAAATGTAGCTTTAAAGAAAATTTGGCAAACGATTAGGCCCTAATCACTTTGCCTTGATACCTATTCAAAATTTTAAGCAGGAATGATATCATCACTGTAATGTTATTTATTTCAGAGGAAGCTGACAAAACAAATTTTAGAATATATTTCTATGCCAAAATTAAAGATATAATTGCTCATTTAAGTAAAAAAAAAAAAAACCACTAAGTCTCTGTCTCTCTCTCCCCCTTATTATAATATGCATAATTCAAAAATCAACATTTTCCCACAAACATCCTCTCTTGCCATCTCTCAGGCACGTTAGACTCACAGGGGTCTGCGGACTTCTTGTGTGGTTCTCTTCAGACAAGAAACAATAAAATGAAGACATCGAGAGAGAGACTCTTAAAAAGTCTATGGTGACTGACTGAAAAGAAGACTACAAAACCACCAATCTCAAAGAACAAACGAAAAACTACCCAACCTTCTAAAACCATGTTGCATGTTCACAGAAAATCTTCAAAATTATCCATGAAATAAACATCTTTTCAAAAAGGAAATTCGCAGTGAACAGGTCACATGGTTACCTGACCCAATTATGGGGGAAAGCCTGAGAGTTCATTAAGAGTCAAGGAATGCAGTGGGAGACTCACCCACCTCCTAGTGCCACATCTGCTGCTAAAGGAGAGAGATCTGGACCTGGGGTGAAGGGAGCAACCTATGCTGTCAGCCCTACACCAACATTCCAGGGTAACTCAGCACCATTACCCACTTCCCGTGAACATCTTGGTAACCGGAACATTAAAAACACAAAGGAGAATTTGACTGCTTCTCTGCATTGCCTGATCCAGGTGTTGTATCTCACCAGTTTGGGACAAGAGCACCCACGTGCCGAAAAGAGTCTTGAAAGTCAGCCAACTCCACTGCTCCCACCCACCCTCACTGGCACCCCAAAAAGGGCATTCCTAGATCTCCACTCTTCCAGCAGGCCCTCCCACTGCATCCAGTGAAAATGCCTTTTTTTTTTTTTTCCAATGAGAGGCTACCCTGAACAGGTCAAACCATTGCAGCTCTGCAGTCTGCAAAGGTTTGAGCAAAACCAGCAGGTGGCTTTCACCCTTCTGTGTAACCAGTTAAAATCTCCTCTACTTTAACTCCTTTTATTCCACTTCTATCCTACTAAGATAAGCAGAACTGGAAAAAAATAATCCTTTGAGTATTTGGGTGAAAAAGACTTCTCTCCCATGCTCTCTGATTTACTCAAAGTTAAAAGACCAAGGTGGAGAGAGTACAAGAACTTCATTAATACAGAATCTATCAATTTAGAATTTATGATAAACTAATCTGAAATAGGTCTGAAAATCACTTCTGTGCTATCTGCAAAGAAAATGTTTGATAAGCTGATGGAGAACCTGAAGAATTTTTTTAAATAAACAAGACTACAAGGACAAGTATAATATGCTTAAAAGAACCAACTTTTAAAGAATTTTATAAGTTATTGGTTTACCTTTAAACACTGCTTAATATATAGTCCTCTTCAGAGCAAGCATCTATAGACCTGTACCTCTGGTCAAAATCATTTGACATAGAATACAAACTTATTTAGAAGTTGTAATTTTTTTTGGGGGGGGGGACAGTTATTTTATATTGGTTTTGGTATATAGTAAAATGGTTATTTATATAATTCATGAAGTGATCCCCCGATAGAATGTCCCAGAATAGAAATTTCACCAGATTCTTTACCTCCTCATTTTAAAGTTGAGGAGCTCAAAATATGTATCCTTCACACGAATTCCATCTCTTACTCTAGTACACAGTAAATGTAACAGAACTAAAGGTTTAAAAAAAAAATCAAAAGAGTTACATTTGAACTTTTAAAAATGCTTATTAAGAAATTTATATAAGTGACTTGTGATGAAAACTATACAACTTTTTAAAGGAAATTATTCAGCAAACTGGAAAAGTGATGTATTTTCATGGAGACCTGCTTTCCACTTAATGTTTTCTAGAGACAACTAGTGTCTTTTAAAACTTATTTTTTATTTCTAATTTCACAATCCAGAACTAAATTTTGCATAGAAGCAGAAGTGCTGAGCCATGCTCAAGTACCTGAGACAAGTCTCCTTGTCCTAATTAAAATACTATACAGGTTCTTATTTCAGTAGCATTTTTCAAAAACACTAATCATTAGACATACTCACTAAATCTTTGGAGTAGGAGGTGTGTTTATCTATAAAGATGTCCTCAATCATCTCGGACATGCAATGGCATTAGCAGGTCTTAAAGTAGTTACCCTCTTCTAGTGTTTGTGTAAAATATGTGAAGTTTTTTCTTCAACAAATGGTGCTAATTCCCAATATTTCTGAAATTATTTTATACAGTGTATAGTTTTAATTATATAGATATATGTTTGTTCATCTAATAAATCAGTGAATTGTTCATGATGTTGCTGGATTTTTGTTGTTGGTTTTAATGATATATATTAACTTTCTGTTGTGCCATAATCATGCTTTTAGAGTAACAACTTAAAATACATGTAATGTTCATTTTGTACCCTTGACTTTAATTTTCATTTAGAATACAATCAAAATAGGCTAAATATGTAACAGTAAGAATATGGTTAGTACAGTTATGGCTTATAAGCATTTGATGAAATATTACACCACAATTAAAAATGAATAAAACTGTACTTTGGTAATATAAGAAAAAACTAAAAGGAACTAATACTAAAGCGCTAAGAATATGTCATTTTGGTGTGAACTGTTCTACAACAAGAATTTTTTTAAATTTATTAATTTAGAACAAGATCTCTCATTGAGAGATTGAAAAGTTAATTCTTACATTCAATATTGATTATACATCTACGATATGCTAGGCACTGCACAATCAAAAGCATACCAGTTTTCTGTAAGAGGATTAATTGAGAACCAAGGGTCTGGGTAAAACGTTAATTGTGGCTAGTTTTTCAAAAGGATTTTTGGATACCAAAGAGTTTATTTTTCAGATCTTTCCAAGATAGAGACATAGCAACGAGCAGACACATTTGGAGTCAATTTATTGTGAAGGGTTTTTCCGTCTTTTAGACCTGTAATATCATGCTACCTGCACCAACTAGATATTAAACAAATCTGAATATATAATAAAGAAAGGAAAATCCATTTAGCTACTTTTCATTTTTTCTGCCAGTGGTTTTAAGGAAAATAATCCTATATCTATGAGCAATTAAAATTTCCATTTGATTAGAGGGAAAAAAATAAAGTTGAAGAGCTCAAGGTCCAGAAAAGCAAGCATTTCTTCTCAGAGGCCTACAACAAGTTGGTAGAAGAAACAAAACAGGGGCTCACCTAGTGTTGGGTTTAATATAGCCACAGGGTTTCCACGACCTATGCATATATAAATTCAACTGCATAAGCGCATGTCATTTCCAGCTGACAGAAGCAACGTAAATGGATTTAAATGAAAGCCCATTCAAGTTTAGGACAATTAGACTGCATAAATGAACACAAAACTATTGTGGCATCAGTACACGTGACAAACAAAAAATGACTACTGTGCTCAGCTGTCCTCTGGGCTGCAGAGCTGAATCCCAAGCAGCAGTGAGAAGACTGCATTTGCATTTTAATTTAATGTACAGACTGCATGTATCATCCTTAAAGCCCTGTAAGTGTTCTAATAGCACAAAAATTTATGAAGCCCTGAAAATAACCAGATATTTATTTAATAACATTCTATTACTCAAACTCTTACCATTACTGCTCAAGACCCCTCACTACGAATTAGTTTTAATTAATGACCTTTAACAAGTACAAAAGCAGCCCTCATGAATGCCCATTAAATTAATTCCCTATATTTCCGGCAAGAAGAATATGTGGTTGCCCCTCTGCTACTCAGCTCCCTCTTCTGTAAAATAAAGGTGATGATGGCACCTATCTCCTAGAGCTGCGTGGCATTAAAGGGGAACATGCATGTAAAGCACCACTGCAGGGCCTACAATAAGAAGCCACTATATGGTAGATGTTGTTCCTACAGTTCTAAATAAATTGCTTTCTTTTTCCTTAACTCACGAATTAGAAGAGGAGAGAATCTGCAAGCAAAAGTAACACCTAACAGACAGTGTGGGTAAAAAAAGAAAAAAAAAAAAAGATACAAGAATTGGGAAGTATGAGGCTCTGGAGCCATTTACTATAGGGGCCAACAATCCAAAGGCATCACTCCTCTAGCACAGCATAACCTTTGCTGTTCCTAACAGTGACCCCGCATGATGGAGAAAATGTCAGGCTAGGTTCTGGGTGACCTGCTTAAGTAGGCAGTGTATGTGTATATCTCAGAGAATTTCCTTCCAAAATTTATTTACAAAATAAAGAAAAGCTTTGTGGCTTACGACAGATAAAATTCAGCTTCAGCCCTCTGGAAAGTGCAGCTCTCTGGAAGGATACAATCTGTGGAGGAACACAGCCAAGGTGTGTTTGTGCACCATCAACTAAGCCACAAAACTAGTGTGTTTAACAGAATTCTTTCTAACCATTCTGCCAAATCACCTCTTGAGAGAAAGCTACAAAGAGGAAGCTCAAAGACAGGACATAAAGCAGAATGGATCAAAAGACCAAGAGAGGAAGCAGAAAACCAAACCACTGAGAAATTTACAAATCACCTCTGTTCCATGATGGAAGGGAAGAAAAACCTTCACTATTTAATGAACGCAGACCTCTCTTCCATCTACCCAGCTGTGAAATCTGGGCTAATCTTCCTCAGCCTGATGAACCTTTTCTCTGTATCTTCCCCTCTTGCTCATGCTGGAAAGGCTGCCCAGCAGTGCCAAGGACGTGGTGGCATTTCACTACACCCTTGGGGGAAAGCTTTGGTAGAGAAAGGATGTTAGAGGCACAAAGGCAGAACTTTATTGTCTTGTCAGTTCCAGCTCTACTCGGAGCACGTACACCAGGACTAAAATTTCACAAGTTGGATGTGAGGTCTCAGTGAAAGCTGCCAATGTCTCACCATGGGTCATGACAGCCAGCAAGAGAGGTACTACCCCTGAAGGACCAGTCATCATTTCTAAGAGATGGTTCAAAATATGCCTCTTTAGAGAAACCTTGTCTCTTCTTGTCTTCAAAGACTTCCAGCACATACTGTGAAACCTCCATGGTCTCCAGCTGCTGAGTTCACAGTCTCAAATGGAGGTAGGCAGAACCCCTGACCCAGGCACCCATCTGAGGAGCCAGGTCAGGACTTCCCAGGAGAGAGAAAGACGAAGCCCACATGAGGGCATCAAGTCTTTCTTCACTCCGATCGCCCTGGCACATCCAAAGGATGCAGAAAAAGAAGAGGACCGACTGACACCGTAATTATTAAAGTCTGCCTCCCTTACAAGATTGTAGGCTCCAAGAGCAAGAGCCACTTTCCCCTTTTTAATGATATTTCTAACTGAAGCAGAGGGCCTGGCTGCGAGGTACCCTCTAACAAAAGCTACTGAGCAAATGAATGGGGGCAGACAGACTGAAATGGGTGAGCAGTGAAGGCCATGGTCAATGAGCCTTAATGCTTTGCACTCAGCACATAGTGATGATAAGGACACTGGACTAAGACTCAGGACACCTACTGATTTTGTAAATAACCCTGGACAAGTCACTCAACTTCTGAAAGTCTGTTTCTTTTTGTAAAATGGTAGGGGAGAGTAACAATTCCTTCCACAGGATTATTGATGAGATCAGAAAGGAATAACAAAATTAAAGCTCTTTGGGCAAATGTTATTCACTCTATAATATGCAATGATGCAATTTACTACAAACAACTTTCCTACAAAAAGTCTCACTTTACATATGAGAATGCCATCTTATGTTTGTAAATGTTTCATTGTTTGAATAACTTTTGCATGTGTTTCTTCATAACCATGTTTTTATATATTGGTATTATTACCTCACCGTGAAAGATCTTTTAAATAAAATAAAAACGTGGTATTCAGAAGAGTCTAGCCACTTGCCTACTGTTTAGGAAGCAGGGCCATTTTCTATCCAGCTACCTTGCTGTGTATTTAGTTATAATCAGGGTGATGGGGCCAGGCTGGTGAGTAGAGTCCTATAATGCAAAACCTTCAGCATTCAAAGACATGGGGGTGACCTGGAGCAGAAAACCAGGGAAAAAATCAATGCGGAAGAAATGCTCAGTCTTAAAGAAAGCAAGATCTGTTTGGAGCTGGCTTCTCATCCCTGCTTGCCAAATTCTGGCTCTCATGGCCTTGCAAGGGCTAAATTATGGTTGTGAGCAGTTGGTCACCAGAAGCCTAAGCCAAAAGCCACAGTAAAGTAACAAAACCAAGGACAGAGATTTCTCCAACCCTGAACACTAAACAGCTATATAGTCAGTGCCTGTACAAAAAGGTACAAATACAGTTTGGTTTGGAGAACCCCCACCCCAAATTCTAACCCATTGAGGTGAGAGTCCGAGCACTACTCTGTGGGTTTCTGGAATCAGCCAGACTTTAAATCCAGCCGCCGTTCCCATGGGGTTCTCCCCACCCCACCTCCAGCACTATGACAGGACAGAGCGCCCTGACTCACTCTGACCTTTCATGGTTGAGCAGCAGTAATATCTAAATTACAAGCTCCGCCACTATGACCACCACTACAACCGCAGTCCCTGTGCAGCCAGTCAGCAGCTTGGAAGAAACTCAGGTGCTGGAAGGGCTGGCCAAAGAAGCCCACTATGCAATATCTGTGACCCCTTGTGACCGCTGTCACGCCTCAAGGAAGCTCCCCATCCTCCCACACTCTTTAGCATCAGTTATCCACTCTCAAAGGCACCGATTCACACTGATGCCGCCTGTTTTTCCCCGCTCCTGTAATTGCTTTACAAGAAGGGTGCATGAAATGGAAAATGATAAATCAAGGAGGGCAGGCAGAAAAAGAATTACATCAGGACATACAACAAACAATCCGCCCCTTCCTTCCCCTGTTGCCAGAGGGGCTCATCCCCACCCCCAGACCAGTGCCCTGAATCCCAACTCCTTTTAGAATAACAAAGAGTCAGATTTGGCTAACTGTATCAAACAAATAGAATTTTTACAACATAACAACCAGGGATTTTAAGGTCAGTATTTACAAGCCCTTACTTTTTCCCTGAACCCCAACTTACTTTGTTTGCACTTATAAACAAAGAACACCATGACCTTTTCCAGCTGTCAGAAGCCCAGGCATTACTGCTCTACTGTGACAGTCCTAGCCTGAAGCTCCTGAGAATTGACTCCGCTGAAATCCTCACCCAACTCCCCGCAAAACCCCTTTCAGGCTCAGTTTTGAGACAAGGGCAAAAGCCCACGTGAAATACATCCACATTTTACATGTTCATTTTAAAGGGAATCTGGCCTTTATTTTCTAGATTACGCTCTCTCACAAGCTCCAAGGCCTTGGGAAGGCAAGTCATTAAACATCTGCAAGCTTGCTTTCTCATCTAGGAAAATGGCAGGAACAGTCACTTCTCTGTCAACGTCGTGGGGAGCCTCAAACAAGGAAATATTCTGAGAAGTACTTGGCATTCAATAAGACACTCTTTAAAACTACAGAATCCAATGTGGGGTAGGTGAAGGGAGTCAAAAGATACAAATTTCCAGTTATAAAATAAGTCATGGGGATGTAATGTTTAACATGGGGACTATAATACTTTTTACATATTTGAAAGTTGCAAAGAGAGTAGATCCAAAACGTTATCACAAGAAAATATTTTTGTCACTAGGTATCGTTAAAAAAAACCTACAGAGTCGTAGAATTACACTTATGGGTAGAATCTAAGAGATCATTTAGAACCACCCATCCTCTCACTGTCAAGGAAACTGAGGCCCAAAATGTTGAAGTGACTTGCCTAAAGTCTCATAAGCACGGTTTTCTTTGTGAGCACAAAAAAAAATCTAGAGTTGTCCACCTTAATATCCATCTCTCCCTCTCTGAAATTATAAAACATTAGCTCATCTTTATTGAACACTTACACTGGGCCAGGCACTGCGCTAAATGCTTTCTGTGCCTTATCTCATTTAACCCTCCCAACAACCTCGGAGTCTAGGAGGCAGGTGCTAAGAGTGGCCCCACATTTTACAAATGAGAAGTTAAGCAAGGTCACATGGCTAGAAAGCAGCACAGCTGAGATGGGAACTGTGCCACTGCTCAGCACCAGGACCTAAGCCTTTAACCTCTATGGCTCACTACCCTCCGATGACTCCATGCACTGCTCCAACCTCTACATCTAAATATACCATGCGCATGCGAGGTGCAGCTCAGTTCACAAATGCACCTTCTTTTGATATTACTTCAGAGAGGAAGCTCTAACACCCCCTTTACCCACTGGAAACAGGCACAACTGCAGGTGACCCTCAGCAATCACCAGGCAAATGACTGATGACTCACCGGGTAAAGTCCCATCTGATTTTCCCTCGCCTAGATCCTCCCAGGACTGGAGGTTCTCACGACCTTTTCATAGTACATGGAACTTTTTCTCCCAGATTTGCAGGTTTTCACTTGACTGAGAGCCAGCCCAGCCGCATCTGTCTCAGGAAGCCTCCAGCCAGCCCCTAACCCCCACCCCTCACCTCACTCATCTATGAAACCCCAAAGCAGATATTGTTAGCCCTGCACCTTTCCATACAGATTATATACAGATTATACTTTCTATAATCGTACAGAATGTGCCCCCTTATATTTTTCTTTAAATGTTACACAGGAGAGTCATTATAGTTGGGGGAGTAGAAAAAGATTGAGGGGACACTTTGGGACAAGTGAGCTGGACTATGATATGAACTTGTCAAGTCTGTGTCCTCCCCCCACCCTCAGCCCATGAAACATCCTAATTTATGATTTGTATGTCCTCAGTCCCAAGGTCTTTTAATTAGTTAGCAATGGCCTTCACCGATGGGCTGACAGAGGTTGGGTAGATATAAAAATAAATCAGTAGGCATAAAAACAGACTTGAAGGAAATGCACAGAAACATTAAAGAAGGGCATGCCTACGTGGCAGAGTAATGGGTGACTTATTTTCTTCTTTGTGTTTTTCCTTCTTTTCATTTGTATTATTTGTATGATAAAAATGTTATCAATTGCATGCCCCCTTTCCCCTGACAGGAAAAAGTTCAGACTCTGGTGCCGGACAGATCTGGGTATTAAATCTATCACTTATGGCCATTCCACCTTGGTCAAGATACCTAACCTCCTTGAACCTCGAGTCTCCTCACCTGTAAAATGGTAATAAGTGCCTCCACCACTTTGGTTGTGAGAACTAAACAAGATAATGATGACACTTCTGTCAAAGAGTTTCTTCTGGCCTTTATGATAACTTTAAAATGTATAGGCCTAGCACACAATATGCAATCAATACACTTTATTCTCAGGATAAAACTTACTATTCACATGTTTGTCTCAATCAGGTGCTATATTCCTGGATGATGCCAGTGGCTTACACAAGGACAGACAGGCATTAAGAACTCAATGAACCCGTCGGTTCCTGAGTACATGTCATACACCTGCCCAAAATGAGGGACCTGAATCCTGCACACTCGAGGAGCAAATACTAACTCAACTGTACACACTGAATTTCCTTACACCTCTCCTCACCCCAGTATCAGAAAAGGTTTACTCAGAAATGAGAGATGAAGGAAAGTATCATTTACAATCTGTATGAATGATAAATTCAGAAAAGTTACACAGCTTTGAGTTAAATGAGTGGGGGGAATTGGTAGGTAAGGAGTGATTTGCTTTAATTTTTTTTTTTTTTTGCCCTGAAAGAATAATATTGACTCCTTCTTCAAAGAGTCTCTTAACAGCACTGACTGATATTTAGTGAAGGAAATCACACTTTAACGCAAAGTTACTTTCCTATCTGTTGGTAAGTAAACTATTTCATTTATGTCAAACTGGCATCTGTTTTAGGGCCCTTCCTCCAGACGTGGGAATTCTGTATCACCCATTCTTTAAAGCGACCAATGAATTTACAGGGAAAACCTCACCGAGCCAGCTGAAAAGAAACAGCTGCATTGATTGTTTTTCCTACATTTTTTAACAGCATCATTGAGATGTAATTCACATACCACACAATTCACCCATTTAAAGTGTACATTCCATGTTTTTTAATATAGTCACATATATGCGCAATCACCATAGTTAATTTCAGAACATTTTCATCACCTTAAAAAGAAATCCTGTACCATTTAGCTACCACTTCCCTATCTCCCCGGCCTGTCACCCCCAGTCCTAAGCAACCGCTAATCTACTTTCTGTTTCTATATATTTCCCAATTCTGGACTTTTGCATTAATGGAATCATATCCTATATGTTCTTTTGTGACTGCCTCAGCTGTTTTGATTTAAATAATGTCCTAAAAGGAGTAATATCCAATTAATGGTAAAAGACCGTTCAATAAATAATACGCTACTTAAACTCTGCCATGCATTGGTACCTGCTTGAAGACGAATAGTAAATGTCGTCATCAACAACCCCACCTTCCCCACAGCACCTACTGTTCCCCAGAACACAGGTGCTCAAGAAATGTTTGAGGAAAAAAGTTACACTCAAAGAATTACCAAAACAAGAAGCGGGGAAAGCATTTCAATTTGAATAAAATTGAAGATTCAAAAGGCCAGTGAGGGTCCCCACTTTGGTGAGGATGATTACCCAGGAACCTAAGACCGAGTCTCAAGTTAGTTGTCACAAAGAACACGTCATTAGGAAAGGCTTCTCTGTGTTGATTTTACAGCACGGTTAAGCACTTACTTGCCTCCCTGTTCTTTATGATATATACGCTACACGCAGACTCTCCCACGAAAATTGCTCCAAACTATAATTAAGCTAAATTGGCAATTTCTTCCTTTGAAACATGGAGAATGGTAGGTGTTGATCTTTTAAAAATAATCATATTGCAATTAATACAGATTGTGTCTAAAAATCACCTCACATCCAGA
>NW_011889118.1:1222891-1230589 GCF_000151845.1 Pteropus vampyrus
GGAAAAAGTTCAGACTCTGGTGCCGGACAGATCTGGGTATTAAATCTATCACTTATGGCCATTCCACCTTGGTCAAGATACCTAACCTCCTTGAACCTCGAGTCTCCTCACCTATAAAATGGTAATAAGTGCCTCCACCACTTTGGTTGTGAGAACTAAACAAGATAATGATGACACTTCTGTCAAAGAGTTTCTTCTGGCCTTTATGATAACTTTAAAATGTATAGGCCTAGCACACAATATGCAATCAATACACTTTATTCTCAGGATAAAACTTACTATTCACATGTTTGTCTCAATCAGGTGCTATATTCCTGGATGATGCCAGTGGCTTACACAAGGACAGACAGGCATTAAGAACTCAATGAACCCGTCGGTTCCTGAGTACATGTCATACACCTGCCCAAAATGAGGGACCTGAATCCTGCACACTCGAGGAGCAAATACTAACTCAACTGTACACACTGAATTTCCTTACACCTCTCCTCACCCCAGTATCAGAAAAGGTTTACTCAGAAATGAGAGATGAAGGAAAGTATCATTTACAATCTGTATGAATGATAAATTCAGAAAAGTTACACAGCTTTGAGTTAAATGAGTGGGGGGAATTGGTAGGTAAGGAGTGATTTGCTTTAATTTTTTTTTTTTTTTGCCCTGAAAGAATAATATTGACTCCTTCTTCAAAGAGTCTCTTAACAGCACTGACTGATATTTAGTGAAGGAAATCACACTTTAACGCAAAGTTACTTTCCTATCTGTTGGTAAGTAAACTATTTCATTTATGTCAAACTGGCATCTGTTTTAGGGCCCTTCCTCCAGACGTGGGAATTCTGTATCACCCATTCTTTAAAGCGACCAATGAATTTACAGGGAAAACCTCACCGAGCCAGCTGAAAAGAAACAGCTGCATTGATTGTTTTTCCTACATTTTTTAACAGCATCATTGAGATGTAATTCACATACCACACAATTCACCCATTTAAAGTGTACATTCCATGTTTTTTAATATAGTCACATATATGCGCAATCACCATAGTTAATTTCAGAACATTTTCATCACCTTAAAAAGAAATCCTGTACCATTTAGCTACCACTTCCCTATCTCCCCGGCCTGTCACCCCCAGTCCTAAGCAACCGCTAATCTACTTTCTGTTTCTATATATTTCCCAATTCTGGACTTTTGCATTAATGGAATCATATCCTATATGTTCTTTTGTGACTGCCTCAGCTGTTTTGATTTAAATAATGTCCTAAAAGGAGTAATATCCAATTAATGGTAAAAGACCGTTCAATAAATAATACGCTACTTAAACTCTGCCATGCATTGGTACCTGCTTGAAGACGAATAGTAAATGTCGTCATCAACAACCCCACCTTCCCCACAGCACCTACTGTTCCCCAGAACACAGGTGCTCAAGAAATGTTTGAGGAAAAAAGTTACACTCAAAGAATTACCAAAACAAGAAGCGGGGAAAGCATTTCAATTTGAATAAAATTGAAGATTCAAAAGGCCAGTGAGGGTCCCCACTTTGGTGAGGATGATTACCCAGGAACCTAAGACCGAGTCTCAAGTTAGTTGTCACAAAGAACACGTCATTAGGAAAGGCTTCTCTGTGTTGATTTTACAGCACGGTTAAGCACTTGCTTGCCTCCCTGTTCTTTATGATATATACGCTACACGCAGACTCTCCCACGAAAATTGCTCCAAACTATAATTAAGCTAAATTGGCAATTTCTTCCTTTGAAACATGGAGAATGGTAGGTGTTGATCTTTTAAAAATAATCATATTGCAATTAATACAGATTGTGTCTAAAAATCACCTCACATCCAGATCATTTCTCTGGATGTGGCCAGTTGGACCTTCTAATTTAGACTGTAGGAACTGCTGACTATTTTACATGTATTAACTGAGAGCAAATATTAATATCTATTACTATTTAAAGCAACCAAATTGTTAGACCCAGAAATTCCACTGTTTAGAATTTGCTTTATAAACACACCACAAAATCATGCCAAGATTATGCACAAGTGTTTTGCAGCACCACTTTAATAGGAAATAAAACTGGAAATAAGTAATCAAAAAAACTCCCAACAAACAAAAGTCCTGGACCAGATGGCTTCACAGGTGAATTTTAGCAAATATTCAAAGAATTAACATCTATTCTTCTCAAACTTCCAAAAAATTCAACAGGAGGGAAGGCTCCCAAGCTCATTTTACGAGGCCAGCATTACCCTGATTCCAAAATCACAAAGACATTACAAAAAAAGAAAATTATAGACTAATATCCCTGATGAACATAGATGGAAAACTCTGACAAAATATTAGCAAACCGAATTCGGCAATATATTAAAAAGATCATACACCAGGATCAAATTTATTCCTGGGATGCAAAATTGGTTCAATATCCACAAATCAATTAATGTGATACACATTTACAAAGTGAAAGATAAAAATCATATGATCATACCAATAGATGCAGAAAAAGTGTTTGAAAAAAATCCAGCACCCATTTATGATAAAAACTCTCAGCAAAGTGAGAATACAGGGAACGGACCGCCACATAATAAAGACCACATGACAAACCCACAGCTAACATCATTCTCAATGAGGAAAAGCTAAAAGAATTTTCCTTAAGATCAGGAATAAGACAAGGATGTTCACTTTCACCACTTTTATTTAACATTGATCCGACAAGAAAAATAAAAGGCATCCAAATTGAAAAGGAAAAAGTAAAACTGTCATTATTTGCAGACAACATGATACTTTAGAGAGAACCCTAAAGATTCCACCAAAAAAAACTCCTATGATCATTTAATCTATGACAAAAGAGGCAAGAATATACAATGGAGTAAAGGCGGTCTATTCAACAAATGGTGTTGGGAAATCTGGACAGATATGTGTAAAAAAAAGAAAACAAAAAACAAACAAACAAAAAAACTGGCTCAACTTCTTATGCCATATACAAGAATAAACTCAAAATGGATCAAAGACTTAAATGTAAGACCTAAAATCATATAACTCCTAGAAGAAAACATAGGCAGTAAACTCTGACATTGCTCTTAGTGATATTTTTCCTGATACATCTCCTTGAACAAGGGAAACAAAAGAGAAAATAAACAAATGGAACTACATCAAACTAAAAAGTTTTTGCACAACAAAATAAACCATAGACAAAATGAAAAGACAACCTACTGAATGGGAGAAGATATTTGCCAATGATACATCTGATAAGGGGTTAATATCCAAAATTTATAAAAAATTCATACAACTCAACATCAAAAAAAAAAAATTTTTAAATGGGCAGAGGATCTGAGTAGACATTTCTCCAAAGAGGATAAATGGCCAATAAACACATGAAAAGATGCTCAACGTCACAATCATCAGAGAAATGCAAACTAAAACCACAATGAGATATCATCTCATACCTGTCAGAATGGGCATCATCAATAAATTAAACCACAAGAGTTTGTGAGGATGTGAAGAAAAGGGAATCCTCGTGCACTGTTGGTGGGAATGCGAATTGGTGCAGCCACCATGAAAAACGGTTTGGAGGCTCCTTAAAAATTTAAGAGTATAACTACCTTGTGATGCAGCAATTCCACTTCTGGGTATTTTTCCAAAGAAAACCGAAACACTAATTTGAAAAGATACATGCATCCCCATGTTCACTGCAGCATTATTTACAACAGCCAAGATATGGAAGCAACCTAAGTGCCCATCAATAGATAATTGGATAAAGTTGTAGTACATATATACAATGGACTATTACTCAGCCATTAAAAAATAAATGAAATCTTACCTAGCGGGTATTATGTTAAGTGAAATGTCAGACAGAGAATGACAAATGCCTTATGATTTCATATGGAATCTAAGGAACAAAATAAACAAACAAACAACGAGAACAGACTCATCGATAGAGAACAAACTGGTGATTGCCAGATGAGAGGGAGTTTTGAGGGAGGTGAAAAAGGTGAAGGAACTAAGTACAAACTGGTAGTTACAAAACAGTCATAGGGATGTGAAGTACAGCACAGGGAACATAGTCAATAATATTGTAATAACTATGTATAGCACCGGGTGGGTACTAATCAGGGGGATCATTTCTTAAATTATATAAATGTCTAACCACTACACTGTACACTTGAAACTAATATATTGAATGTCAACTCTAATTGAAAAATAAAATTTTTTAAAAAAAACTGGAAACAAAAGTTGATCAGTATATGGATAATGTGGGAAAATCTCCAAAATAAAATTTTATATGAAAGGTAAAGTACAGAACAATGCGACAGTATTATTTTGGTGTATAGTTTTTTAAAAAGGGAATGTGCACAGAAAAAAAAGTATAAAGATCAAATCGTATGTAATTTTACTGCATAATATTTTACATCTTTATTATATGTCCTACCCTATTTCAGGATTGAGGAAGATTTCCTAAAACAAGACATACAAAAGCACAACAACTCATGTTAGTGAAAAGGCACCATAAAGTGAAAAGATACACCGCAGAATGAGAGAAGACATTTTACAACACGTGTATCCAATGAGAACCTGTACATAATACATATAAAAAGGCCTACAAATCACTAAGAAAAAAAACAATTAAATGGAAAAATGAGTCAAAGATTTGAACAGAAACTTCACAAAGGAAGAAATCCAAAGAAAAAAATAATCAAAATAGTCAATTAAACATATTAAAAGGCATTTAACCTCACTGGTAATTAGAGAAACACCAAACTGAAGTCATAGTGAGATACCACTTCTAATCAACAAACTGGCAAAAATGTTAAAGTCTGACAATTCCAGGTGAGGGCAAGAGTGTGAAGCAACAGCACATTCAGAACACTCAGATGCTGTTGGTGAGAATATCAATCGGTACAGCAATTTGGAAAGAAGATACACATACCTTTTGACCCAGCAATTCTGCTACTATGTATGTACACTTCAGAAATGTATGCACATGGGCACCAGGAGACAGGCACGAGGATTTTTTTTTTTAACAACTCAAATGGTACATCAATATGCAGAAACAACTTAAATGTATATCAGAAGTAGAATGGATAAATTGAGGGAGAGGTTACTCTGAGAAGGAGAGGACTATAGTCAGAAAGGGACCTACTAGGGTATTTCTGAGCTTCTGCCATATTCTCCCTGACCTACGTGGTGGTTACATAAGTGTTTTACTTTATGCACTTTCTATATGTGTGTGTTTTGTTACCACGAAAAGATGTTTGTTTATAGATGTGTACCTCTGAGTCCAGATTGTAGTCTTAAAATACTATTTCCCACTAAAAAGAAACAGAACTGATTCCTTGAAAAAATGACTGATTCCCAATGTGGGGCAAGAAATGTCATCTTGAACATCGTGTCATACCAGATAGAAAGACGGCTTCAAAGACTACTAGGCTCATGTCAAAAGGACACAGGGACCAAGGTGAAAAGGCTCACACTAGCTGAAAAGAGAACAATTTGAGCATCAATCTCTTCAATAAAACACAGTGAATATGTTTAAATCTGTAATATCTGTTTAAATTACAAAAACAAAAAAACAAACTAGCCACTGTTAGAGGATGCTAATAAGCCAACTCGATACTTTCAAAACTGGTAAATATAGGAAAAAATTAAATACTTAAGCTGATAAATGGCAAAGGAATAGAGCATCACCATTTTAGATAGAATTAGAACATCACCATTTTACAATCCATAGTTAATGAGTGGATGTAGCCATTAAATACCAAGTGCTAACATCACAAAAAGAGACAACCAGATTTAAGTGCCTCCTATTGGAAGAACCCTACACCATCTATGAATCATCTTAGCTAAATATTATTAATACTTGAATGTGCTTGAGCCTCTAGATCCAACTAGCAAATCAGAGGACAGAGGAACATGTCAAGCAATGCCACAGGGATGTGAAACATCTACAGGAGAAATAATCTCCCTTCTTTGAAAAATAAGTAGGAGAAAATAAAAGATATAGAGGGAAGTTATAGATTAAAACAGACTTCAAGGACAACAATCAATTACACTTATGTATAAGCCCTATCCAGATTCTGATTTAAACAAAGAGTAAAAGAAATTATGACATTTAAAACAAAACTGTGAACCAGAGGGTAGGGAGGAGGGGGGAAGAGGGAGAAAGATGGGTAAAAGGGGTCAAATATGTAGTGACATTAAAGAATTAAAAATAAATTAAAAAAAAAAAAACAACTGTGAGACGAAAAAAAAAGACAACTTTAAGTAATACCCAGTGCTCAAATTTACATTAAGGAATTAGTTTTTTTTTTTTTTACATGTCTTAATGGTTTGTGGTTGTTTTTTAAAAGGTCATTATCTTTTTAAGATATGTACAGAAATATTTACAGATGACATAATATACTTAGAATTTGCTCAAAGTAATGTGAGAACTGGATTCCACAGATGAAACAAGATTTGGCCATGAGTTGAAAAGTGTTGAAGATGAATGATACATTCATGGGATTCACTATGTTTTTCAAATGCCGTATACATTTGAAATTTTTCATAATAAAAGGTTAAATAATTAAGATATATTACTAGTATATTAAGCATGCTATGAAAAGTTTTTTTAAAAAGATATACAGATATATTCTAGCATAACCACAAAAAATATTTTGCCATGTTAAATATTAAATTATTAACAGTGTTATCTTTGGGTAGAGGAATTGGGATAGAGGAAAATATAAAGGACAGGTTTTTATTTCAGACCTTTCTTAAACTGAAAAAAAATTTAACCATGAGCACTTTTAATCACCAAAAATGTTTTAAAAGAGTCGCCTGAGTAACAGGATTAAAGTGACATGTTTGTTCTTTATATTTTAATAAAAAGTAAAAGTCTAAGAAAAAAACTAAAGTTAAAAGCTGAAACTGAAAAAAGCCATGTATCAATTAATAAATATTAGAACTAAAATTCCTCACCATCTAGACTTGAGATTGGCAATCTTTTCCCATAAAAAGTCAGCCAGCAAATATTTTTAGGCAACTTCTCAATTTTGCCATTACAGCACAAAAGTAGCCATAGATAATACATAAACAAGTAGGTGTGGCTGTGTTCCAAAAAACCTTACTTATAGATAATTTTTTATATGTCATAAAATAGTTTTTTTAACCATTTAAAAATGTCACTCCACATCTTTAGTTCATAGGCCTTGCGAACGAAGGCAATGGGGCTGAGTTAGACCTGAAGGCCGTGGTTTGCTGATCTCTGCTCTAGACGTTTCTCATGCTACTTCGACCCTCTAGTATGGAGATACCATCTGGACTGTATGGAGTGTTGGCTATTTTTACATCTTTTAACCTGGTAGTTCCCATGAATTTCAACAATGCTTCTGTGAAAAATTAATACCATATGGTAACAGGATTGTTTGCAATTATTTCATTAGAGATAGAATCTATTTTCTCAGTTTAAAAAAAAATAAGTGAATGGTCAAGAAGACACGGGTTTGCTTCAACCCATGCCAAATTCGGCTTAAAAAATGACCAGAGCAAGAGAAAAGGCTTTGACTCTTAACCTCCCCTGTTATTAATTAGATGACTTAAGCTTCAAAATCTTTTGCAAAGAAAGAAAAAAGGAAATTTAAAACTTTTCAGCCTTTTTTGGAGCAATGAGTTCTTTCAAAATTTCCATGAAACAATATAGTTAAGACCCTCAAATCATAAGTGTCCACAAAAGCACAAA
>NW_011889118.1:1230639-1233122 GCF_000151845.1 Pteropus vampyrus
ATATATTCTAGCATAACCACAAAAAATATTTTGCCATGTTAAATATTAAATTATTAACAGTGTTATCTTTGGGTAGAGGAATTGGGATAGAGGAAAATATAAAGGACAGGTTTTTATTTCAGACCTTTCTTAAACTGAAAAAAAATTTAACCATGAGCACTTTTAATCACCAAAAATGTTTTAAAAGAGTCACCTGAGTAACAGGATTAAAGTGACATGTTTGTTCTTTATATTTTAATAAAAAGTAAAAGTCTAAGAAAAAAACTAAAGTTAAAAGCTGAAACTGAAAAAAGCCATGTATCAATTAATAAATATTAGAACTAAAATTCCTCACCATCTAGACTTGAGATTGGCAATCTTTTCCCATAAAAAGTCAGCCAGCAAATATTTTTAGGCAACTTCTCAATTTTGCCATTACAGCACAAAAGTAGCCATAGATAATACATAAACAAGTAGGTGTGGCTGTGTTCCAAAAAACCTTACTTATAGATAATTTTTTATATGTCATAAAATAGTTTTTTTAACCATTTAAAAATGTCACTCCACATCTTTAGTTCATAGGCCTTGCGAACGAAGGCAATGGGGCTGAGTTAGACCTGAAGGCCGTGGTTTGCTGATCTCTGCTCTAGACGTTTCTCATGCTACTTCGACCCTCTAGTATGGAGATACCATCTGGACTGTATGGAGTGTTGGCTATTTTTACATCTTTTAACCTGGTAGTTCCCATGAATTTCAACAATGCTTCTGTGAAAAATTAATACCATATGGTAACAGGATTGTTTGCAATTATTTCATTAGAGATAGAATCTATTTTCTCAGTTTAAAAAAAAATAAGTGAATGGTCAAGAAGACACGGGTTTGCTTCAACCCATGCCAAATTCGGCTTAAAAAATGACCAGAGCAAGAGAAAAGGCTTTGACTCTTAACCTCCCCTGTTATTAATTAGATGACTTAAGCTTCAAAATCTTTTGCAAAGAAAGAAAAAAGGAAATTTAAAACTTTTCAGCCTTTTTTGGAGCAATGAGTTCTTTCAAAATTTCCATGAAACAATATAGTTAAGACCCTCAAATCATAAGTGTCCACAAAAGCACAAACAGCATGTGTTATTTTAGGTCCAGCCACACATTATAACAAACAAAATAAAACCAACAAACAAAAACAAAAGGACCACTCAGACCTTCAGCAGGTTATCGAAGGACTTATCGGCTACTAATATTTATTGAACACATACTATGTGCTTGGCACAACCTTCCTGTTTGATTGTCACTATCACCTATGAGGCAAAAAAATTTTATCCCCCTTAGAGATCCAAGGAAACCAGAGCCTGGGGATATGAAGTGACTTGCCTATCTTTGTACTAAAATTTGAGATTCTAATCCTGTGTTCTTTGCATTTGATAGCCTACAAAACTTAACCTGGTGATATAAATCTAAAATGCAGTTTTTCACTTCCAGAAAAGGAACAGAAATTTGGGGTCCAAGATATATCACAATCTTCTAATATATCTGCCCTAGCTTTCATCTAACTTTTATAGCTAATGAAAGAGCATTTCGAGAATTAGTTTACTTTCCACTAATTTGGGAGGAAGGGGATCCTTGTTTGCTTTTCATAACCTCAAAAGAAACATGTCTTAATTCCAATCAGCTGAAAGTATTAAGAAGATACATCCAATGCAGAGCCCAAATTCATAGCCCTGCATGTAAGCCTTTTCTATATGGGAGGTAATGCTTGTCAGTCATTATTCACCCACAAGCCAGGAGGCTAGAATTCTAAACCAAAGACAGATTTTTATTTATCTTTAAACAGAAGTGACAAGCAAATATCACATAATTTATTCTAATACTGAATCCTTTATTTCCTGTCCTTCCACTCAGAAGACTCATAGATGTGCTGATCTCCCTACCATTCATTTGGGGAAGGGGATCACTTGGGACCATAGGCAGGCAGAGACTGATTGCTCCTTCCTTGCTTCTTTTGCATCAGCAATATACTCAGGGGAGGGTGCCCAGCTCCAAGTTCCAAACTATTCAAGTGCTGCCTATTAGAGGAGCTGGCAGGAAGCATAATAAAAATATGGGCATGAAATTCTAATTCTCTGCTGGTTCTTACGTGCAGCCTCTTATCTAAATGATTTTTTTCTTCCTCCCCGTTCACCCAGGTGTCTGTGTGTGCCTACAAACAGGGATTTATAGAGAGGAAAAGATGCCACCCTATATGAGTGATTTGTGCCAGAAAGACAAGAACGCAGAGAGAGACATATACAGAGCGTGGAGAGAAGAGGGGAGAGGAGGGGACGGAAAGGGAGGGGAGAAGAGGGGAGGCGAGGGGAGGGGTGAGAGACAGACAGACAGACAGACAGAAAGACAGACAGACACAGAGAACTGATGAGGTGCTTAATAAACGTCCTAAGGGGCGGCTGGCAGGAGTGGACATTTCAGATAGTAATCCGGTCCCATGCTGACAGCTAATCTCTTACAAATATG
>NW_011889118.1:1233172-1235259 GCF_000151845.1 Pteropus vampyrus
TCAGCTGAAAGTATTAAGAAGATACATCCAATGCAGAGCCCAAATTCATAGCCCTGCATGTAAGCCTTTTCTATATGGGAGGTAATGCTTGTCAGTCATTATTCACCCACAAGCCAGGAGGCTAGAATTCTAAACCAAAGACAGATTTTTATTTATCTTTAAACAGAAGTGACAAGCAAATATCACATAATTTATTCTAATACTGAATCCTTTATTTCCTGTCCTTCCACTCAGAAGACTCATAGATGTGCTGATCTCCCTACCATTCATTTGGGGAAAGGGATCACTTGGGACCATAGGCAGGCAGAGACTGATTGCTCCTTCCTTGCTTCTTTTGCATCAGCAATATACTCAGGGGAGGGTGCCCAGCTCCAAGTTCCAAACTATTCAAGTGCTGCCTATTAGAGGAGCTGGCAGGAAGCATAATAAAAATATGGGCATGAAATTCTAATTCTCTGCTGGTTCTTACGTGCAGCCTCTTATCTAAATGATTTTTTTCTTCCTCCCCGTTCACCCAGGTGTCTGTGTGTGCCTACAAACAGGGATTTATAGAGAGGAAAAGATGCCACCCTATATGAGTGATTTGTGCCAGAAAGACAAGAACACAGAGAGAGACATATACAGAGCGTGGAGAGAAGAGGGGAGAGGAGGGGACGGAAAGGGAGGGGAGAAGAGGGGAGGCGAGGGGAGGGGTGAGAGACAGACAGACAGACAGACAGAAAGACAGACAGACACAGAGAACTGATGAGGTGCTTAATAAACGTCCTAAGGGGCGGCTGGCAGGAGTGGACATTTCAGATAGTAATCCGGTCCCATGCTGACAGCTAATCTCTTACAAATATGGCCATGAAGCGACATATTGATATTAAAATAAACATATTATATATTTAGTTATACCAATTGCAGTTCATGAATTAGATAAACAGATGCTTGGTGTAAAAAGAAATAGTGAGCATGTAAATGTGACAGAAGGTAAGAAAAGCCAGCAAGCTTTTGGCAAAAAAAAGGCAGAATCAGGGTGGGAAAGACAATGATTAAAAAAAAGAGAGAGAGAGAAGCGAGATAAAGAAAGAGGAAACAAGACTTGGTCCTGGAATAAGCAAATCATGTCAATGACATGTGCCTACAAGAGGGACACAGAAAAGAGAGGTCCCCAAGGTTGAAAAGCACCAGGCAAGCTACCTCCTGGTGCCAGAAAATGCAGAGGTTATGCAAATACAGTCCCTATCCCCTTGGGATATGGAGGGAGCGCAGGAGAAGTGGAAGGGACAGAATGAGCACAGGCCCTAATGATGGTCTGGATGCACGAGGCTAGAAGAGATAAAATTAGATAAAATAAAGCTTAAGCCAGCAATTTGAAAAGAAAAGCAATCAGTTGAATTAGGAAAAGGAATAGTCAATCACAAAGGGGAAAGGTAAGCGTGGCCGGCCTACATACTCCTCTCCCTCCACGTAACTTCTGGATGTAATACAGATATTTGTAAACCCAAATATCTGGTATTACTGTGAATAGGTGTCCAAACAGGCTTTCACATGCAAGGAACACAACCCAGAAACGGGAATTCTGCGCCCTGTTGTCCCAGGGTCACCGATGTCTTCCCTTTCTACAGTGGCCTCATTTCCTCTACAAGAGCTACATGCATCTGCCACTCTGAGTCTTTTCAACATTATTCCTCTGAAATGTGTTGCCTGTGCTGATTCTATCATATTTGTAATTAACAACTCTGCAGTCATCATGAAATATTTAAAAATACAGCACCCATCTCAATGCCCCACATATAGTTGGGGCCAAATAATTGTCAAGTGAATAAAAGCGACTTCCAAAAGCCAGGCTGATCGGGGGGAACACAGGGGAGGGTGCAGTGACACCTAATAACTGTGCCCAAAATCTTTTCCTTCCATATGCCAGGAAGATTAGCCAGCAGCTTCACAAGCTCAGTGCCCCCGCTTCCGGAGCAGCCTTGGGACTCCAGCAGGAGCTGCCTCAGGTCCTTCACAAGAAATAGAGAAGGATGTTGTCCACGCAACTTCAGGGAATCACAGGTCTGCCTACAAGGTCAGAACTGAAGGTTACCCCACCAGTACTT
>NW_011889118.1:1236259-1238628 GCF_000151845.1 Pteropus vampyrus
AGCATTCTCTGTCTATGCTACATTCTCTCTCTTCCTAATTATTTATCCCCAAGTCTCCACATAGGACACAAAGTAAGATACCCATTGACTCCTTGTGGCCTTAACTACTTCCTAGGTGTTACATAATGCATTGTGTTATCAGAGAACTCATGTTTTATAAATGTCACATCTGCGACTGGGTAACATCATGAAACATGAAACATGCCTTTGCAACGATTCAGCAAATTTTAGTGTACAAACTTAAGCCTAATGACACTCGCCTTTTCTTGGCTATGAACTATTAAGGACACCTACTGTAATATGAATAACCTATTGAGAATCCACTGAGTGCTTACGGGGTGCAAGGACTGAGGGGACATCTGGTACAGAGCAGCTGGACACCTGTTGAGCCACCATCAGAACTCCTTGTGCCAAGCTTGGGACATACATTCTCTCAAACTCTGCCACCATCCTGCAATGCAAGCTTCATCATTCTTCTTTTAAAAAGGAATAAAAAGAAGACCAGCGAGATTGACTTGAGATTATACAGCCTGGAATCTGGTCGTGAGGGTGTCTAACCCTGATACCAGTACTCTAAAAACAACATGCAGAGGGGCTGAGGTACAGAAAAGAGAAAAAAGGGGGAAAAATATTCAAAAAATCCAAAGAGAGTGGCTGTGTTGGAAAGAGATCAATAATGACAAGAAGGTACCTCCACAGAAAAATCTTACCAGAGTCTGAAAGTAAAGAAAATAATGCCCTAATCCAGGGAGTCAAATCAGAGAAATGCCAAAAAGTTTAACTTTGTTTCTTTTAGCCTAAATTCTCTGTTCTGACACTCATTATAACCTAAATTTTCTGCTTGTTGTAAATACTTCATTTCCCATTGTGTAACATAGGAACTTTTTTCCTCCTATCTCCAAATAATTAAACCCTACCTGAGAATGTCAAGTAAATAAATGTCTCCGTTCTCCATTCTGTGTTACTTTTTAAAATCAGACCTGGACTATATCTGCTGGTATAAACCGTGTCTTCTCAATTCAAAATGCATGATTCTTTAGCCTATATTATATTAAACAATGTACACGCAAAGAGTAAATCCTAAAGGGGAAAAAAGGAAGGACTTGAGCAGTTATTGAGAGAAGGCTTCTTAAAGAAGTCTGGACTTGAAATAAGGCTTCACGAATCACTAAAATATGGATAGGCAGAGAGCAAGGAGGAACATTTCATGCTGAAGGAATACTTTATGCAAATGTGGAAATGGTCTCCAATTCCAAGATCCTCTTGTGAGGATCTCCCAGAGGAACAAGTGAGACTGCTACAGAAGGCAGCACCGGAGTCAGGCCTGTTGCACCCAAGAACATGCACTCCACATCACTGGCATCGTGCAACTCAGCCCACCTTCCAAGAACTAGAGACAACAGCAGGAGGGAGGGGACACCTGTCAATCAGAGGTCACCAGGTACTCCAAGCAATGTTGTGGGCCCCTGCTTATAGGTGCCATAACTCATTCATCTTCCCTGGACCCGTAAAAAGAAAATAGGGGAAAAGATCCTTCTAAATCACATGGGGACATAACTTCCCCAAAGGTGCCATCCTCTAGATTGAAGAGGCTAAAGAGAAGCACAGTAAGTACTGAAGATGCTGTGTAGGATGTATCTAAATACATCATTCTGAAGACAGAGATGTAGAAGTTGGCATGCTTCCTAAGGCATCGCATCACAACACACACGCAGAACTCTTCCATAACGATTCCCTTTTCCCTGTCCAGTTCCTGGATGCACCATCACTATGGGAACCGGGATGATTGCTCCCAATTACCTCTCACCCACTGCTTGCTTAATACAAGATTTCTACTTCACCAAAATTGACGGTTTGTTTTCTTCTAACTCCATTCTAAACAGAACCACTGCTGCGTTTGAACTTATAATCCTTCCTTTTGAAAGAAAGTTCTCTCAAAAACAGAAAACATAGTAGTGGCAACCTCTAATGATACAAACACAGCTGAAAAACATTTTTATTTTATATAAGGCTGTGTGATTAACTTCATGCAAAATAAATCAACAAGTGAAAACACAAGCTAGCTTATAAATATAAGCTTTTATTTGGGAGAAATACAACCAAAAGAGGGAAGAGAGAAAAAAATGACTCAAATATTAACATACAATAAAATCTTTTTAGTTGAATATACCATAAATCACAAAAAAAAAAAGACAATCAGATAAATGATTAAGTCCCTTAGTAATAAAATAAATTTTGCTAATATAAATTTTTTAGCATAAGGGAGCATATGAGTTGTTCATCCCACTTAAAGTATTTTCCAGGATCTTTGATGCATTACTTCATACACAACAAATATACTATTCCATGGACATTTCATGTGTTACTAA